>NC_047033.1:21596789-21896789 GCF_902652985.1 Pecten maximus | reverse complement strand
TGCAACAAAAGCACACTGTTCTTACTATAGTTGTTCCTGACTAGCGAGCTGCTTGTTTGTGACAGTTTATTAGTTGCTAAGGTTACCAGAACGCCAAAGACAAAAGCCAGAGAGGGCAATGGTTTTGTCAAGTCTTCAGCTGGGGCCGTTGCAATCGACGGCCCGATATTGTAACATGCATGTTATGAAACCCGTCATACATCCTGTTACTGACACTGTACTACAACAGCCTACATCACCCGCTACTGTCCAAGTAATGTAAATGTTTTACAACCCAACATATATAACCCGTTAATACTAATGTTCTGTAAATGTTATCAAACCTGTCATATAACCCGTTACTGTCTGTATATACTGTACATATACAACCTGTCATACAACCCGTTACTGTCTGTATATACTGTACATATACAACCTGTCATACAACCTGTTACTGTCTGTATACTGTACATATACAACCTGTCATATAACCCGTTACTGTCTGTATATACTGTACATATACAACCTGTCATATAACCCGTTACTGTCTGTATACTGTACATATACAACCTGTCCTATAACCCGTTACTGTCTATATATACTGTACATATACAACCTGTCATATAACCCGTTACTGTCTATATATACTGTACATATACAACCTGTCATATAACCTGTTACTGTCTATATATACTGTACATTTACAACCTGTCATATAACCCGTTACTGTCTGTATACTGTACATATACAACATGTCATATAACCCGTTACTGTCCATATATACTGTACATATACAACCTGTCATATAACCCGTTACTGTCTGTATATACTGTACATATACAACCTGTCATATAACCCGTTACTGTCTGTATACTGTACATATACAACATGTCATATAACCCGTTACTGTCCATATATACTGTACATATACAACCTGTCATATAACCCGTTACTGTCTGTATATACTGTACATATACAACCTGTCATATAACCCGTTACTGTCTATATATACTGTACATATACAACCTGTCATATAACCCGTTACTGTCTATATATATACTGTACATATACAACCTGTCATATAACCCGTTACTGTCTATATATACTGTACATATACAACCTGTCATATAACCCGTTACTGTCTATATATACTGTACATATACAACCTGTCATATAACTCGTTACTGTCTATATATACTGTACATATACAACCTGTCATATAACCCGTTACTGTCTATATATACTGTACATATACGTACATATACAACCTGTCATATAACCCGTTACTGTCCATATATACTGTACATATACAACCTGTCATATAACCCGTTACTGTCTGTATACTGTACATATACAACCTGTCATATAACCCGTTACTGTCTATATATACTGTACATATACAACCTGTCATATAACCCGTTACTGTCTATATATACTGTACATATACAACCTGTCATATAACCCGTTACTGTCTGTATACTTGTACATTATCCACCTGTCATATAACCCGTTACTGTTATATATACTGTACATATACGTACATATTACAACCTGTCATATAACCCGTTACTGTCTACATATACGTACATATACAACCTGTCATATAACCCGTTACTGTTCTATATCTACTGTACATATACAACCTGTCATATAAACCAGTTACTGTCTATATATACTGTACATATACAACCTGTCATATAACCCGTTACCGTCTATATACTGTACATATACAACTGTCATATAACCCGTTACCTGTCTATATATACGTACATATCACAACCTGTCATATAACCCGTTACCGTCTATATATACTGTACATATACAACCTGTCATTAACCTGTTACTGTCTATATATACTGTACATATACAACCTGTCATATAACCCGTTACTGTCTGTATACTGTACATATACAACATGTCATATAACCCGTTACTGTCCATATATACTGTACATATACAACCTGTCATATAACCCGTTACTGTCTGTATATACTGTACATATACAACCTGTCATATAACCCGTTACTGTCTATATATATACTGTACATATACAACCTGTCATATAACCCGTTACTGTCTATATATACTGTACATATACAACCTGTCATATAACCCGTTACTGTCTATATATACTGTACATATACAACCTGTCATATAACTCGTTACTGTCTATATATACTGTACATATACAACCTGTCATATAACCCGTTACTGTCTATATATACTGTACATATACGTACATATACAACCTGTCATATAACCCGTTACTGTCCATATATACTGTACATATACAACCTGTCATATAACCCGTTACTGTCTGTATACTGTACATATACAACCTGTCATATAACCCGTTACTGTCTATATATACTGTACATATACGTACATATACAACCTGTCATATAACCCGTTACTGTCCATATATACTGTACATATACAACCTGTCATATAACCCGTTACTGTCTGTATACTGTACATATACAACCTGTCATATAACCCGTTACTGTCTATATATACTGTACATATACGTACATATACAACCTGTCATATAACCCGTTACTGTCTACATATACGTACATATACAACCTGTCATATAACCCGTTACTGTCTATATATACTGTACATATACAACCTGTCATATAACCCGTTACTGTCTATATATACTGTACATATACAACCTGTCATATAACCCGTTACTGTCTGTATACTGTACATATACAACCTGTCATATAACCCGTTACTGTCTATATATACTGTACATATACGTACATATACAACCTGTCATATAACCCGTTACTGTCTACATATACGTACATATACAACCTGTCATATAACCCGTTACTGTCTATATATACTGTACATATACAACCTGTCATATAACCCGTTACTGTCTATATATACTGTACATATACAACCTGTCATATAACCCGTTACCGTCTATATATACTGTACATATACAACCTGTCATATAACCCGTTACCGTCTATATATACTGTACATATACAACCTGTCATATAACCCGTTACCGTCTATATATACTGTACATATACAACCTGTCATATAACCTGTTACTGTCTATATATACTGTACATATACAACCTGTCATATAACCCGTTACTGTCTGTATACTGTACATATACAACATGTCATATAACCCGTTACTGTCTATATATACTGTACATATACAACCTGTCATATAACCCGTTACTGTCTATATATACTGTACATATACAACCTGTCATATAACCCGTTACTGTCTATATATACTGTACATTTACAACCTGTCATATAACCCGTTACTGTCTGTATACTGTACATATACAACATGTCATATAACCCGTTACTGTCCATATATACTGTACATATACAACCTGTCATATAACCCGTTACTGTCTGTATATACTGTACATATACAACCTGTCATATAACCCGTTACTGTCTATATATATACTGTACATATACAACCTGTCATATAACCCGTTACTGTCTATATATACTGTACATATACAACCTGTCATATAACCCGTTACTGTCTATATATACTGTACATATACAACCTGTCATATAAATCGTTACTGTCTATATATACTGTACATATACAACCTGTCATATAACCCGTTACTGTCTATATATACTGTACATATACGTACATATACAACCTGTCATATAACCCGTTACTGTCCATATATACTGTACATATACAACCTGTCATATAACCCGTTACTGTCTATATATACTGTACATATACAACCTGTCATATAACCCGTTACTGTCTATATATACTGTACATATACAACCTGTCATATAAATCGTTACTGTCTATATATACTGTACATATACAACCTGTCATATAACCCGTTACTGTCTATATATACTGTACATATACGTACATATACAACCTGTCATATAACCCGTTACTGTCCATATATACTGTACATATACAACCTGTCATATAACCCGTTACTGTCTGTATACTGTACATATACAACCTGTCATATAACCCGTTACTGTCTATATATACTGTACATATACGTACATATACAACCTGTCATATAACCCGTTACTGTCCATATATACTGTACATATACAACCTGTCATATAACCCGTTACTGTCTGTATACTGTACATATACAACCTGTCATATAACCCGTTACTGTCTATATATACTGTACATATACGTACATATACAACCTGTCATATAACCCGTTACTGTCTACATATACGTACATATACAACCTGTCATATAACCCGTTACTGTCTATATATACTGTACATATACAACCTGTCACATAACCCGTTACTTTCTGTATATACTGTACATATACAACCTGTCATATAACCCGTTACTGTCTATATACTGTACATATACAACCTGTCATATAACCCGTTACTGTCTGTATATACTGTACATATACAACCTGTCATATAACCCGTTACTGTCTATATATACTCTACATATACAACCTGTCATATAACCCGTTACTGTCTATATATACTGTACATATACAACCTGTCATATAACCCGTTACTGTCTATATATACTGTACATATACAACCTGTAATATAACCCGTTACTGTCTATATATACTGTACATATACAACCTGTCATATAACCCGTTACTGTCTATATATACTGTACATATACAACCTGACATATAACCCGTTACTGTCTGTATATACTGTACATATACAACCTGTCATATAACCCGTTACTGTCTATATATACTGAACATATACAACCTGACATATAACCCGTTACTGTCTGTATATACTGTACATATACAACCTGTCATATAACCCGTTACTGTCTATATATACTGTACATATACAACCTGTAATATAACCCGTTACTGTCTATATACTGTACATATACAACCTGTCATATAACCCGTTACTGTCTATATATACTGTACATATACAACCTGTCATATAACCCGTTACTGTCTATATATACTGTACATATACAACCTGTAATATAACCCGTTACTGTCTATATATACTGTACATATACAACCTGTCATATAACCTGTTACTGTCTATATACTGTACATATACAACCTGTCATATAACCCGTTACTGTCTGTATATACTGTACATATACAACCTGTCATATAACCCGTTACTGTCTATATATACTGTACATATACAACCTGTAATATAACCCGTTACTGTCTATATACTGTACATATACAACCTGTCATATAACCCGTTACTGTCTATATATACTGTACATATACAACCTGTCATATAACCCGTTACTGTCTATATATACTGTACATATACAACCTGTCATATAACCCGTTACTGTCTATATATACTGTACATATACAACCTGTCATATAACCCGTTATTGTCTATATATACTGTACATATACAACCTGTCATATAACCCGTTAATGTCTATATATACTGTACATATACAACCTGTCATATAACCCGTTACTGTCTGTATATAGTGTACATATACAACCTGTCATATAACCCGTTACTGTCTGTATACTGTACATATACAACCTGTCATATAACCCGTTACTGTCTGTATACTGTACATATACAACCTGTCATATAACCCGTTACTGTCTATATATATACTGTACATATACAACCTGTCATATAACCCGTTACTGTCTATATATATACTGTACATATACAACCTGTCATATAACCCGTTACTGTCTGTATATACTGTACATATACAACCTGTCATATAACCCGTTACTGTCTATATATACTGTACATATACAACCTGTCATATAACCCGTTACTGTCCATATATACTGTACATATACAACCTGTCATATAACCCGTTACTGTCTGTATACTGTACATATACAACCTGTCATATAACCCGTTACTGTCTATATATACTGTACATATACGTACATATACAACCTGTCATATAACCCGTTACTGTCCATATATACGTACATATACAACCTGTCATATAACCTGTTATTGTCTATATATACTGTACATATACAACCTGACATATAACCCGTTACTGTCTATATATACTGTACATATACAACCTGTCATATAACCCGTTACTGTCTATATATACTGTACATATACAACCTGTCATATAACCCGTTAATGTCTATATATACTGTACATATACAACCTGTCATATAACCCGTTAATGTCTATATATACTGTACATATACAACCTGTCATATAACCCGTTACTGTCTATATATACTGTACATATACAACCTGTCATATAACCCGTTAATGTCTATATATACTGTACATATACAACCTGTCATATAACCCGTTAATGTCTATATATACTGTACATATACACCCTGTCATATAACCCGTTACTGTCTATATATATACTGTACATATACAACCTGTCATATAACCCGTTAATGTCTATATATACTCTACATATACAACCTGACATATAACCCGTTACTCTGCTGTATATGTTATAAAGCATACGTATAAGTGAATTTCTGTCGGTCCTGTCCTTTTGTGTTTAATGTCTAGTACATCATATATCATTAATTCATTACCAATAGCAGATGTTCACCCATAAAGGAGAAACATTAAACGGAATAAAAGGCATTTTAAGCATCTGTTTTAATATTGAATAACCTGTGAAGAAAGTTAAAGGTAATGGAAAATGTACACCATCACACTGCCATTTCTTTGTTTTTAAATAATACATCAGTTTTACTAATTAAAACGAAAAAGTCGTATCAAATGTTACAGATTAAAATCGTTTGATTAAAACAGTATATACAGTATATTGTTAAACCCTTCATGTTTATCGTACAAGAATACATTTCCGTTACACGTCTGATAGCTTAGGTTGATGACTTACTATAAGTCGATACATACAAAATTAGAAATGTCTATTTCAAAAATTCGATGAAAGGTTATATTTTGGCTACGCAAAAATCTGTATGCTAACAAAGAGCTAATCAAACCAGCAGTATAGTAGTTTGATTGTATTTCCCTTGACGACGGCAAATGTACAATGCTGGTCCATGTTGATGCATTTTACATGAGATTGGTGAAACAGGTGAGACTGCTTCATGTCTCGACAGCCTGTCCTTATTTGGGCATGAACAAACCAACCAGTCGAGCCACCGGCCTTTGTAAAATATATTGACCTAACTGTAGCTCGTTAGAGTGTGAGTTCTGACTTGTGTCTAATGTTTGTGTGGCATGACTATCACAGGTAGGGGAACCAGCAATGGTTGCGGTAAAGACAGTGTTCTCTTTTAACAGGGACACTGCAAGTATTGCGATGACTGATATGTGTGCCAAGAAATTATATTGAAAATGCCAACGATACTAATTAGTCCAGAGTCAATATACAGAGCCAGTATCGCTAAATGTTCTGTTATTATTGACTAACCTCTGGGGATTAACCTCACCTCTGGGGATTAACCTCCGGGTCGTCTGTCGGAACCTTTCGGGATCAACTTTCCTGATTTCATTTCACATTCTCAAATGCTATACATGTATTTGATGTTCCATATCAAAATCAGGAACTGAGATATCATGGTGACGACTGTAGCACTACATACATCATACGTAATTGCACATGGCTGTACTTTGAACACGATAAAAAAAATCGAGTAAAACATAAAGACAAATGAATGCCTCAATCATAGTTAAGATTACAATTAGAAATCTTGTTTATTTTCTCGAGAAATACAAATGCGTTATAAAATTTCAGATTGTTCCTTAATTTACCATTGATTTATTGAACTTGCAATATACAGTATGATGTTATATGGTCTTCAGATCAAGCGGAAAAATGAAAACTCCCTTCACGAATAACAAATATTTGACAGGTGTGGAAAATAATTGAGATAAAACCAAAACTGAAACCAAGTTTCTAAATGGAAACTAAAAGCTGAAATTTACGATAAATGTTAATCCGATATATTAATCCTTACATTATACAGGTACATGGTAAAAGTTAAATTGTATGTTATAATATAGCTATACGAAATTCATATAATGAAAGCATGAACTCAGTTCACTTCAATAAGCGACGTCCTATTCTACATAAAAAATAACGGTCTAATATTGTAAAGACAGAAGAACGTATAAGGTAATGGTGTAACACTTTTTAACTTGTGGTGTAAGCGATATTCAAATACCAATGGAATCTGTAATAAAGTGTGTCAATCAAAATATAAGGCACAATTACCCCATACGCTTAAAACATTGATAGGCTTAGTTACAAAGAAGATTTTAAAATGAATGAATAAATAAATAAATAAATAAATAAATAAGAAAAAACATTTGAAAGAGAACACCATCATAGAACAAAGTAATGTTAAAAACAAACAGCATATCGCCTATGCTATAGTACAAACGTTCTAAATAAGCAGGTGGATTTTGATATCAATGTTTTTGTTTTGTTTTATTTTTTACCACAAAACTTTGTAAAAGGACCTCAATGTTCAGTATGATGATTCCACTTAACAGTGAAGATACATAACCCATAGTTATCACACTGTTTTGTCCTTTCGGTATGATACACAGAACATACATAGAAGAGAGAAAAGGAAAGCCCGTTAAAGTTGACCAGAACTCCTTCAATATCACACATAGGAAATTAAGTAAGGGTATGTTGTATCATCAACTGGGTGATGCACTTGATTTTAAAGCTATGATGGATGTGTCAGTGTCGAGGTACTGCTTATGGGCTTTGACATATCGCCATATGAGTATCAGTCTAAATGAAGTTAGGCTGAAGCTTTCAACTTTGTGTCCTTTACAATATTGGACGTGTTTCTATTTGTAAGATCGCTAGAACACAGAAGGGATCAATGTGGAAGTCTTCAGCATACAGAGGGACTTAATGTCATGTTGTAAATCATCAACACAGTTTTAATGGTTCCAAATAAAAACCTAATACAACGTCACATATATAATTAAATATGGCGGCAATCACTAAAACTCCTCTTCTGGTGTACTTAATAAATCTATGATTGTGAGTTCATTCCGACGCTCTAGTCAGTTCCATTCGACGCCCGAAACAAATTATTTGGGTGGCATGGTGGGTTAACCAGAACGTACGGTATAGAGTACGGGAACATCCATCTTGACTGTGGAATCACGGGAGGGGGGAGGGATACCCATATATCTTTGGGCACACAATAGGGAACGAAGATGTACGGCATCGTGGCCCAGAAACCCACGAATCTGTATCAAAGACCAAACGCGATGGAAAAATCAATACAACACAGCCAGCGGGAATGGGTATCATGTCGCTTTATTTAAGCATAGTTTTACCGGCGTTACACAAACCTTTGATGGCGATTATTTCTGTCTATCAAAGTACAATCTGTATATAATATATATATACATGTGTATACTGTTTTGTTTCTGTCCTATAACTTTTTGATTCCTCAACTGTCCTAGTTGAATATCTTACTTACGTTTTAGTGCGGATTTATGAAAACAGTCTCGACTAAGCCGAGAAGCCTACGTGTTGTACAGTAACAGTTACCTGCTCAAAGACGTAATATGTGGAAAATGAGGCACATCTAAGTATTGTTATTAGACGACAACAAATGGTAAGTCGATATATCTAGGGTTTTAGCAGCACACACACACACGAAAAATGTACTTGTGAAATACTGACTTTTAAATAAGTTAATTGTCAATTGGTGTTCTCTACATGACGTGCGATCTTGACTGTAATGTATGGTTCGCCCGATACACAATGACAATGATAATGATTTCATTCTCACAAACTAATAGTGTAGAGAATTACATACAGGACATTTTATAAGCAATGGTAATATTTACATAGAGTTCAGTCGATGCTTTATTTGCCTAATGAACTTCACAAGTGAAACCAATTCTTCATCTACTACAAAATTACAAAGAATATTGAATTTAAAAGCACTGGGTCTCTTAAAACAGTATCGAGATAAAAACAAAGTTCCCTACTTGCTAATAGTTGTCGATTACTGCAATCAAATAAATCAAAGGGCCCAAGGCCCTGAGAAACGTCAGGGTCTGAGGTCATAAAATAGAAATTTAAAATGGATTTTATAGTCAGAAGCTAATCAGTTTTAATCTGGTTATTCCTATTCTATAAAATTATATTCAAGAAAACATGTATAACATATTTATCTGTTGACGACTTTCCAATAGCTGAGTATAGTTCTTTCCCTGACCTATTTCTTTAATGTTTGAGGAAAATTGTTGATATACTTCTGAATCAGTAAAGCTGCTTGTAAATTTGAACAAAATTAACAGTATCATGTACAACCAGAGATAAAATCCAGGGGGTACACAGCCTAAGATTTTTTATTTATATTTTAAGATGTTAATTAGGCCTAGCAAACATCTATTTTATGACACCTAGTAACATCGAAAATGCAAAATAAATATATATTTTACCTTCGATAGAAAACTGCGGTCGCGCTGTCGGTCACGCTGTCCGACGAGACATATATAGGTCTACAGTTTTGACAAACACGAGGCCAGTACATCAGTCAATGATCATTATTGTTAGAATATTTATAAATTAACAAATAATAATCTTGTTTAATAAAATCCTCATGAAAAGTAGCAACGTAGTTTGTTATAACTTCCTTCAATTCCTGTTTATATTTCTTGCGTATTCTAGCGACATACAAATAAATATGAAATTGCGAACGGCCGCGGTGGACGAGTGGTTAAGGTGTAACGACACTTTATCACTGGGTTGCGAGTTCGACACCTACGTGGGGCAGTTGCCAGGTACTGACCGTAGGCCGGTGGTTTTCCCCGGGTACTCCGGCTTTCCCCCACCTCCAAAACCTGCCACGTCCTTAAATGACCCTGGCTGTTAATAGGACGTTAAACAAAAACAAACCAAAATCGCTGGTTTAGTTACATTCGACATAACCGCCATTTTGGCCGATTAGTGATGATCACGTCATTATGGGTTAGTATGTACGGTACACTACACGTTTATATGAGTTAGTATGTACGGTACACTACACGTTTAAATGGGTTAGTATGTACGGTACACTTCACGTTTATATGGGTTAGTATGTACGGTACACTACACGTTTATATGAGTTAGTATGTACGGTACACTACACGTTTTTATGAGTTAGTATGTACGGTACACTTCACGTTTATATGGGTTAGTATGTACGGTACACTACACGTTTATATGGGTTAGTATGTACGGTACACTACACGTTTATATGGGTTAGTATGTACGGTACACTACACGTTTATATGGGTTAGTATGTACGGTACACTACACGTTTATATGAGTTAGTATGTACGGTACACTACACGTTTAAATGGGTTAGTATGTACGGTACACTACACGTTTATATGGGTTAGTATGTACGGTACACTACACGTTTATATGGGTTAGTATGTACGGTACACTACACGTTTATGTGGGTTAGTATGTACGGTACACTACGCGTTTATATGGGTTAGTATGTACGGTACACTACACGTTTATATGGGTTAGTATGTACGGTACACTACACGTTTATGTGGGTTAGTATGTACGGTACACTACGCGTTTATATGGGTTAGTATGTACGGTACACTACACGTTTATGTGGGTTAGTATGTACGGTACACTACACGTTTATACGGGTTAGTATGTACGGTACACTACGCGTTTATATGGGTTAGTATGTACGGTACACTACACGTTTATACGGGTTAGTATGTACGGTACACTACACGTTTATGTGGGTTAGTATGTACGGTACACTACGCGTTTATATGGGTTAGTATGTACGGTACACTACACGTTTATGTGGGTTAGTATGTACGGTACACTACGCGTTTATATGGGTTAGTATGTACGGTACACTACACGTTTATATGGGTTAGTATGTACGGTACACTACACGTTTATGTGGGTTAGTATGTACGGTACACTACACGTTTATGTGGGTTAGTATGTACGGTACACTACGCGTTTATATGGGTTAGTATGTACGGTACACTACACGTTTATATGGGTTAGTATGTACGGTACACTACACGTTTATATGGGTTAGTATGTACGGTACACTACGCGTTTATATGGGTTAGTATGTACGGTACACTACACGTTTATATGGGTTAGTATGTACGGTACACTACACGTTTATATGGGTTAGTATGTACGGTACACTACACGTTTATGTGGGTTAGTATGTACGGTACACTACGCGTTTATATGGGTTAGTATGTACGGTACACTACACGTTTATGTGGGTTAGTATGTACGGTACACTACGCGTTTATATGGGTTAGTATGTACGGTACACTACACGTTTATATGGGTTAGTATGTACGGTACACTACACGTTTATGTGGGTTAGTATGTACGGTACACTACACGTTTAAATGGGTTAGTATGTACGGTACACTACACGTTTAAATGGGTTAGTATGTACGGTACACTACACATTTAAATGGGTTAGTATGTACGGTACACTACACGTTTATATGGGTTAGTATGTACGATACACTACACGTTTATATGGGTTAGTATGTACGGTACACTACACGTTTATATGGGTTAGTATGTACGGTACACTACACGTTTATATGGGTTAGTATGTACGGTACACTTCACGTTTATATGGGTTAGTATGTACGGTACACTACACGTTTATATGAGTTAGTATGTACGGTACACTACACGTTTATATGGGTTAGTATGTACGGTACACTTCACGTTTATATGGGTTAGTATGTACGGTACACTACACGTTTATATGAGTTAGTATGTACGGTACACTACACGTTTATATGGGTTAGTATGTACGGTACACTACACGTTTATATGGGTTAGTATGTACGGTACACTACACGTTTATATGGGTTAGTATGTACGGTACACTACACGTTTATATCGGTTAGTATGTACGGTACACTACACGTTTATATGGGTTAGTATGTACGGTACACTTCACGTTTATATGGGTTAGTATGTACGGTACACTTCACGTTTATATGGGTTAGTATGTACGGTACACTACACGTTTATATGGGTTAGTATGTACGGTACACTACACGTTTATGTGGGTTAGTATGTACGGTACACTACACGTTTATATGAGTTAGTATGTACGGTACACTACACGTTTATATGGGTTAGTATGTACGGTACACTACACGTTTATACGGGTTAGTATGTACGGTACACTACACGTTTATATGGGTTAGTATGTACGGTACACTACACGTTTATATGGGTTAGTATGTACGGTACACTACACGTTTATATGAGTTAGTATGTACGGTACACTACACGTTTATATGGGTTAGTATGTACGGTACACTACACGTTTATACGGGTTAGTATGTACGGTACACTACACGTTTATATGGGTTAGTATGTACGGTACACTACACGTTTATATGGGTTAGTATGTACGGTACACTACACGTTTAAATGGGTTAGTATGTACGGTACACTACACGTTTATATGGGTTAGTATGTACGGTACACTACACGTTTATATGAGTTAGTATGTACGGTACACTACACGTTTATATGAGTTAGTATGTACGGTACACTACACGTTTATATGGGTTAGTATGTACGGTACACTACACGTTTATATGAGTTAGTATGTACGGTACACTACACGTTTATATGGGTTAGTATGTACGGTACACTACACGTTTATATGGGTTAGTATGTACGGTACACTACACGTTTATATGGGTTAGTATGTACGGTACACTACACGTTTATATGGGTTAGTATGTACGGTACACTACACGTTTATACGGGTTAGTATGTACGGTACACTACGCGTTTATATGGGTTAGTATGTACGGTACACTACACGTTTATATGGGTTAGTATGTACGGTACACTACACGTTTATATGGGTTAGTATGTACGGTACACTACACGTTTATACGGGTTAGTATGTACGGTACACTACACGTTTATATGGGTTAGGGTACACTAAACGCATGAGCGTGAATACTATATTGTACAAAAGGCCACAAGGGTAGTCAGGCCAAATATTAACATGCCATCAATCTGTCATTCCATGCTGATTATACTTACCAAGTTTTGATTATTTTAATATTAATTCTATAAATGATGCTCAAAAATGTGATATCCCAATATAAACGATAGCTAATGTTGCCGCCTCCCCAGGAGAAACGTTAGATCGTATAGTCATACAAATTAACATATTAGCTATATGTCAAGCAATTCAAGATTAAGACCTCATCATCTTTGATGAGTATTAGATTCATATTTGGATCTGGTTTTTGCTTGTTTGTTTGTTTGTATTTTTCTTCTCTTTTTTTTCCCGAGAAACGGTACATGTAGAATCAGCGGATAGTTCAGTGTGCAATTTCTTCATGCATTTCGGTTTTCAATTAAATGTACAGGTTGTACAATTACTGTTTTGTCAGCATAATCAACACTAGCGAAGTGGTAAGTGTATCAGTATTTTTGTTTACAGACCTACCTAATAATTGATGCAATCATATGCTAGTGTGTCACGCAGTTAATTAATTGTTTGCGTTGTTGACCCACTTTGTCACGTCTTAACATACATAAAATAAATAGATAATTTCTGATGTATCAAGCTAGCCATGCCGTCTTTCGGACTAGATTGATATCTATTCCCAGAGCTATAAACAGAACAAGTCAGTAATACGACCACATGGCTTGATAGTGGTGCCCTATTGTCAGTTTTCGTCCCAGTTTATACCTTCCCGCCAGTACAGGGAACAGAGAACCCCACACACCGGTATACAGGTGAAATGAAACAGTTTCCATTGAACATCTTTATCTAATACATTTCATATAGTTTTATTGATTATTATATAATGTCTATTTCACCGACACATGCAGTAAGGCGCATTGATTGAAATGTCCCGCCTGTGCCGGAAATTCAGCTTCTACTGGGAATCACAACGTACTATCGGGGCAAAATCAATCTACAGGATTCATCATAGCGTTCAAGGGACGGGACCGAGAGGTTCGAATAGCACAATCAGGGTGATCGCAAAAAGCGGAAATTAAATGACATAATCTGTGTAAAGAGAACGTTTTAGGAGATGAAATATATCTTGTGGTCTCAAAACAGGCCCACAAAATAATGGTATCCGCAAAATTGCTCTATGCTAGCGGATCAATAAAGCTGCACATATAGTAATCAACACAACAATAGTTGATGTCGCACAGTGATATACAGTCAAAATACTTAAGCTTCTATACCAATGCGTTCATTACAAAAAGATAAAACATAGGTATCTCCAGAATGCAAAAGGTGGTGTCAATGACAAGATTGCATTGGTTTAAAATTCAAATTCAACTTAACGTTGGATAGCTATGGATTTCAAAGTGCAGATATCTTTCAGGAAAATTGATAATTTGATCGAAATGTACACCGATTTGATTAGAAAGAAGGTCGTCCACGTAACCATTGAAATTATCTATTAACGATAAGGATGTTCGTGACTATAATAGGAGAGTATCATTACGATACGCAATAGAGATTTTAAAGGCGATTTTGTTTCAACGGTGAATAATAGATTATGTGTATCATCCATGAGCATCGGAAATGCTAACTGAGTAAGGATAAAAAGAAATACAGACAGACTGCCCATATATAACCGGCTTTTTAAAATAATACTATATATTTGGTACAGGTACAGGTACAGGAAATAACATGTGGTATCATTTTCTTACACTAACGCCTCACCACAACCTCTCACTAACGCCTCACCACAACCTCTCATTAACGCCTCACCACAACCTCTCAATAACACCTCACCACAACCTCTCACTAACACCTCACCACAACCTCTCACTAACGCCTCACCACAACCTCTCACTAACACCTCACCACAATCTCTCACTAACGTCTCACCACACCCTCTCACTAACACCTCACCACACCCTCTCACTGACGCCTCACCACAACCTCTCACTAACGCCTCACCACAACCTCTCACTAACGCCTCACCACAACCTCTCACTAACACCTCACCACAACCTCTCACTAACACCTCACCACACCCTCTCACTAATGCCTCACCACAACCTCTCACTAACGCCTCACCACAACCTCTCACTAACACCTCACCACACCCTCTCACTAACGACTCACCACACCCTCTCACTAACACCTCACCACAACCTCTCACTGACGCCTCACCACAACCTCTCACTGACGCCTCACCACAACCTCTCACTAACACCTCACCACACCCTCTCACTAACACCTCACCACACCATCTCACTAACACCTCACCACATCCTCTCACAACAACCTCTCACTAACGCCTCACCACAACCTCTCACTAACGCCTCACAACAACCTCTCACTAACACCTCACCACACCATCTCACTAACGCCTCACCATAACCTCTCACTAACGCCTCACCACGACCTCTCACTAACGCCTCACCACAACCTCTCACTAACGCCTCACCACATCCTCTCACTAACACCTCACCACAACCTCTCACTAACGCCTCACCACACCCTCTCACTAACGCCTCACCACATCCTCTCACTAACGCCTCACCACAACCTCTCACTAACACCTCACCACAACCTCTCACTAACGCCTCACCACACCCTCTCACTAACACCTCACCACATCCTCTCACTAACACCTCACCACAACCTCTCACTAACGCCTTACCACAACCTCTCACTAACGCCTCACCACACCCTCTCACTAACGCCTCTCCACATCCTCTCACTAACGCCTCACCACACCCTCTCACTAACGCCTCACCACAACCTCTCACTAACACCTCACCACAACCTCTCACTAACACCTCACCACACCCTCTCACTAACGCCTCACCACACCCTCTCACTAACACCTCACCACACCCTCTCACTAACACCTCACCACACTCTCTCACTAACGCCTCACTACACCCTCTCACTAACACCTCACCACACCCTCTCACTAACACCTTACCACAACCTCTCACTAACGCCCGACCAAACCCTCTCACTAACACCTCACCAAAACCTCTCACTGACGCCTCACCAGAACCTCTCACTAACGCCTCACCACAACCTCTCACTAACACCTCACCACACCCTCTCACTAACGCCTCACCACCTCTCACTAACACCTCACCACAACCTCTCACTAACACCTCACCACACCCTCTCACTAACACCTCACCACAACCTCTCACTAACGCCTCACCACACCCTCTCACTAACACCTCACCACAACCTCTCACTAACGCCTCACCACAACCTCTCACTAACGCCTCACCACACCCTCTCACTAACACCTCACCACAACCTCTCACTAACACCTCACCACATCCTCTTACTAACACCTCACCACATCCTCTCACTAACGCCTCACCACAACCTCTCACTAACACCTCACCACAACTTCTCACTAACACCTCACCACACCCTCTCACTAACGCCTCACTACAACCTCTCACAACATGACGATGGTCCTTCAATATGACTTTTCTCATACACATGCAAAGAAATGATACAACAACAAAGTATATAGTACAACAATGGCAGTGAAAGTAATAATAGTACTTACCATACAATGTCCATATAGGCTTCAAACATGTACATCTATTGGTATTGTAATCGGAAGGCTGCATGTGGACTCACATAGACCAAAGTATATGTATATATTTACTCAGCTCTAAGTTAATCACGTGATTTCCCAGAAAGTAACGTTACATACATTGATATCTATGACATGACTTGGTGCCCATTCATGTCGGATGCATGTGCGTATAGCTTTCTGACACTTGCGTGTTGCAGTCCATTTCGATCGAAATCACAATATCAACGTAGATATAACATTGGGAATTCATATTTTGAAATTACAGATTCCGAATATTGTAATGTCACAAACTTAAATGTGATTAAAATACATAACGAGCGTAAACAAGACAGTGTTTTTCTGATATGATTTCCAGAGCTTTATCCGGGCTTTTAAAGGTATCGCCACATCAGCTTTATCGGCACGCGATGTGTATTCTGCGAGTAGGTGGTATTATTACAGAACAATCTTTTATGTATATGTATATACTCTATAAATCAATAGAAAGTGGTATCAGAGAGAGTTTATTGAAATCAATCCGTATTATTAACCCAACATACATGTACACTGTACCTAAAGTTCAAAGTGACCGGGATATTGCAATTTGCATTCAGATGACTACTGGTATCTCAAGTACCATTACACATAGCTATCATCCAGATGATAGAGTAGTCAAGAAAACAATACGACATATTGTCAACTAACAAGGAAGAAAAGGAAGCTAAAGAAGAACATGAACGAAGGAGGTATGTTAACAAAAAGGAAAGATGAGAACAGGGTGAAAAAGACAAATTAACACAAAGAGGAGGGGGGAGGGGGGGGGGGCAAAAGTATCTGGAACGGCATTAAAATATTTATAATATATATATATGTAGTATAACATATAATATAAATAAAAGTGGGGGCAAAGGAGACAAATCAATTTTCGACCTTCTTGTGGGTACAGTAATACATAAGGAATAACAGAAGAAACCAAGGAACAACTATCAATAATCAAGAAAAGACAAAATATGACTGAAAGACCAGCAAAAAACTGCGAACAGTAAAAAATCAGAAAGAACAGAGAACTGGTCAAACTACAGGTAAAGGGCAACATGAACCGTGCAGACATTTAACAACATGAGACGCTGAGGCATCTCAGTGAGGAGACAGACAACCACATAATACAACGCTCACACAGCCTCTCAAGGTATACCACAACGCTCACACAGCCTCTCAAGGTATACCACAACGCTCACACAACCTCTCAATGTATATCACAACGCTCACACAGCCTTTCAAGGTATACCACAACGCTCACACAGCCTCTCAATGTATACCACAACGCTCACACAGCCTTTCAAGGTATACCACAACGCTCACACAGCCTCTCAATGTATACCACAACGCTCACACAGCCTTTCAATGTCTATCACAACGCTCACACAGCCTTTCAAGGTATACCACAACGCTCACACAGCCTTTCAATGTATACCACAACGCTCACACAGCCTCTCAATGTATATCACAACGCTCACACAGCCTCTCAATGTATACCACAACGCTCACACAGCCTTTCAATGTCTATCACAACGCTCACACAGCCTTTCAAGGTATACCACAACGCTCACACAGCCTTTCAATGTATACCACAACGCTCACACAGCCTTTCAATGTCTATCACAACGCTCACACAGCCTTTCAATGTATACCACAACGCTCACACAGCCTTCCAAGGCATATCATATTGCATTTTATGAAGCTGCCTTCTAAGTTCCTTTATTATGGCAATTCTCACATGCAAAATATTGATAAATGTCGGAAAACACGTTTCAACAATCACTAAAAACGATCAATTGTACTATCATATAAGTGTCTTTCATTTTGTTATAAGGAGCAACTTTACGTGTAAAAGTATTTCATCGTATTTCATGTTATGTCAGATGTACAATAGAAATGTTCTATTTATTCAGATTCAAAAGGGCAAAATAGGTGTACACACGTATGCTGTAGTTTATTTCATTTTGGTCTCAATTTGTGATGAAAGGAACTTATATCTTGTGTGCTTGTGTACCATCTTTGAGATTTCAGGTGCTGGACACTGCTGGCAGACTTTTCAGTCCCAGAGGTTTACCGTAATTTTCTTGCTACGTTTTGATTTATTTGAATTGTTACACCTTTCAGCACTAATGTACTTTTGAAATCCAATATTGCAAATTACGAAATATATAAAATTATGGATCTTTTGCAGCTACTCATCGAGATTTTGACAGTGTACGAACGTGTGAGAAAATATCCTTATAATTGACTTGTAAAATAGAATACTTGTGTCATCTCTTGAAACTGATCGTTTTGCTAGTCTGCGCCATATAGCTTTATACCACTAACTGATACCACGCTAGGGACAAAATCCACTTACTTGCACAGATATTCTATTCTTGCTAATGCATTACGGTTTATATTTCTGATCTATCGACTACACAAAGCCATTCATATTTTAGTACAGCACTCAGCGCCGTCATCAGCAAACAACAACGGTATATAGAGCTGATTCTCTAAATCAGTAAATATGATAAGTCTTAACAAAAAACTCTAGGGTTTCTAGGATCAGGTCCAGTTTGCCTGCTCAATGTCCCTCGGGCGGTGTTTGTTTCAAGTTTGGTCTAATTGGCCAAAAGTGATCTCGTGTTGTTGGGTCGAAATCCCAAGAGCGGGTCTGTATTACTGTATATAAAGATATAGATGTTTTATCATATTTTTTTTAACAAAACAATATATTCATAAGCAGATGTTGACATTTCGACATATGAAGACATGATATACACGCTAAAACATAGGCATTTCTAACTCAACGATATTGCACATTAAGTTTACAGTGAGGATGTTAAGTATTTAACGAAGTGTATTCGCGGACTATTTAGATAAACAAGACTTTATAGAGTTAATACAACAGTTATAACACCCTGCAGGTAAGAATTGTACCTGCTGCCCCCATTGCATGATTGTAAGAGGCGACTAAATTTGGGATCTTATCTTTTCTCTTCTTTCTGAACAACTTTCTTCTTCCTAATGCCTCCCTTGACACTGCCTCACTTTTAGCCTTTAGTTGAGCGTTACATTTTAAAAATCGGAATCTACTTCAAAATGTATGATTCTTTTTTCGGTGATCTATGCAGTGTAAAGAAACAATAACATCTAATATAAAAATGTCTATCTACAAAAAAAACTTTCTGTACCGAGAAGATACATATATATCTACAGCTATGTATGCATACTTAATAATGACATTTATCTTGTTTACGTTGAAATGCAGATAACTTATCATGGACATAGCCTTGTTTAATACGACCATCATAGTATAGAAACTACCTGGAGTTACTATAGGTAAGAAAGCCCTGGTATTACTTACGAATATAATATGTATATATATATATTGATGATGAAATTACAGATGTGTTTGGATGATTACAGAAAATCGTTTAGTGGTAAGATTTCTCTTTAATGAAATCAGACGTTTGCAATTATATTCCATCTCGAATAATTGAATGGTTTAAATGATAAAAATATACGTTGTAGACGTAGTTCTAGTTAATACGTCGAACGTCCGCCTGCTGCGTATAGTTTTCATGAAGGAATAGGTGGCGCTGTCAATCAATACATGGCTCGGTAGATTTTCTGCTATGATGATGAGCGACACCCTAAATATTTCACGATGCTTTTCCTTGTTTAACAATATTATTTATGACATGATGACAAATATACATAGATAGGCGGTACATAGTTATAATCAGCTACTTTAGCTCAATTATCAACTAATTAACAACAGACGAATTTCGTCAAAGGACACGGAATGTATCTTGCGGCATATTCCGGAGGTATAACAGGTTATCATTGACCTGACAAGCAGTTGCGTGAGTCCAGATGTAGACAACCGCCACGAGGACGGTCACGGTGTCTCCGCAGCAGTCATCAGACGAACTAAGGTGTCTCTTAGGATTGATAGACTGACAAATCCATCATTGGGTCGAGGACAACTTCCAAGATTAAGGTTCATTCCAACTAACCTATTTTCAGTGAAAGGAATTGTGTTTATATATATTCGTATAACAGAAAAACACTACCATTGTTAAACTATGTTTTTCGAAGATCCTGCTTAACTCGAAATAAAAACCAAGTGTCGACATTAAAATGCTATAAAAGGTTTATCCAAATATATCAAGATCGAACTGACCACGAGATAACAAAACAAAATTAATTTGATAATTTACCATTGGAAACTTCAGTAAAATCATGTTTTTTTTTATGTTATCGGCTAAATTTATAGTATTAGAAAAAGCGTGTAGACTAAACAAACATACGACTTTTATTTCCCAAGTTTCCTCTTAAATCATACAAACCATGATATTGATACAGAATCATCCACAGATATTAAAGTGGGTATAATTCTGGTCTATTGGAGCTGGCTTTTCCTCACAGAGCAGCCGATTTATCTGGTGTTAGTGATACCGACCCGGTTGTTAAAAATTATCCACTATTGTCTTAAGGATTAACATCAATAATTTTTTTCTGTTATACAGTCATAACAGAAAAAACTGGAGTGTACTCTAAATAAACCGCGAAGCGGTTTATGAAGAGAGTACACTCCAGTGTTTTATGTTATGACTGTATAACAGAAAAAATAATTAATGTTAATTCTTATAATTTAATTTCGTCTTATACAAACACCAAGATATTTCACTTTCTTTGGCGACCTCTTTTCTGTGCTAAATTATTACGCAACGTCATCAGCCAATCAAAAATGACGTTACATTTCGCAACGTCAACAATTTTGTTATGGAGGTATAACAAAATTATTTCAGCCAATGAAAATGCGTGTTTCATACAAAATTAAATTATAAGATGTCTAACTTGGTGAATGCGGTTCGTTATACAATGTCGGATTGTTGCAGCCTTGTCAGACGGAAAAGCTGCTACATTTCATCAGATACTTTAAAGTAACAAAAAACACGTATCGTGGAGAAATTCTTGTCCCGAAAATTTAAAGATGTTACAGCGCCAACAAAGCGTAATTCTGATCGATTTAAAACACGACTAGACTGTTGTATATACAATAACCAAAGTTAAATACTTTATACTATCACCACTTCCACCTAGAAACCTGTCGCGTTGACTTTTCCGTTGGATACTCCAAATAACGACCTTACTGTTAATCTCAGTGTATCGAGTACATACGTTGTGGAGTGACTGGTAGCCATAAAACATACAAGCGATTTGGAAATATAGTATCGAACAGCACCAACAAGGATGACAGCAATAATAGAATGTAAAATTAGAGGAAAAATAAAGAGAGAAAACAAAATTTAAAGACTGTGGGCGCTGAAGTTTCTTTGTGACAGACATAGTATAGGCTGTGAGCGCTGTAGTATCTTTGTGACAGGCAGTGTTTAGGCTGTGGGCGCTGTAGTATCTTTGTGACAAGTAGTGTTTAGGCTGTGGGTGTTGTACATTGTAGTTTCTTTGTGACAGCGTATAGGCTGTCGGCACTAACTCATCTTTATGACAGACACAGTATAGAATGTTGGCGCTAAAGTTTCTTTGTGACAGACAGAGTATAGGCTGTGAGCGCCGTAGTGTCTTTGTGACAGACAGGGTATAGGTTGTAGGCGCAGTAGTATTTTTGTGACAGACAGTGTATAGGCTGTCAACGCTGTAGTATCTTTGTGACAGACAGTGTATATGCTGTCGACGCTGTAGTATCTTTGTGACAGACAGTAGATAGGCTGTCGGCGCTGTAGTATCTTTGTGACAGACAGTGTATAGACTGTCGGCGCTGTAGTATCTTTGTGACAGACAGTGTATAGACTGTCGGTGTTGTAGTATCTTTCTGACAGACAGTGTATAGACTGTCGGTGTTGTAGTATCTTTCTGACAGACAGTGTATAGGCTGTGGGCGCTGTAGTATCTTTGTGACAGGCAGTGTATAGGCTGTCAGCGCTGTAGTATTTTTGTGACAGACAATGTATAGACTGTCGACGCTGTAGTATCTTTGTGACAGAAAGTGTATAGACTGTGGGCGCTGTAGTATCTTTATGACAGACAGTATATAGGCTGTCGACGCTGTAGTATCTTTATGACAGACAGTATATAGGCTGTCGACGCTGTAGTATTTTTATGACAGACAGTGTATAGACTGTCGACGCTGTAGTATCTTTATGACAGACAGTATATAAGCTGTCGACGCTGTAGTATCTTTGTGACAGACAGTGTATAGGCTGTCGACGCTGTAGTATCTTTGTGACAGACAGTGTATAGGCTGTCGACGCTGTAGTATCTTTGTGACAGACAGTGTATAGGCTGTCGACGCTGTAGTATCTTTGTGACAGACAGTGTGCAGGCTGTCGACGCTGTAGTTTCTTTGTGAGAGAGTATAGGCTGTCGGCACTAACTCATCTTTTTGACAGACACAGTATAGAATGTTGGCGCTAAAGTTTCTTTGTGACAGACAGAGTATAGGCTGTGAGCGCTGTAGAATATTTAACCAAAGCCTAATACTATTGGCTTATATAGACTTGATCAAGATAAAAAAAAATATGGCAGAGCGTATGGTGTAAAATATCTCGGGGAAAATAGTAACGCTATCAACTTCACAGAGAATGCGGGTTGGGAAGACTTATTTAGATCAGACCCTTCTATGGTTATCCAAGCTGAATTAATCAGTAATGTTGAAGAAATTCTTCTAACCAAAGACACATTTTCGATCGTATTCATAGAGTTACGAATGCTTTCGTGGGGAAGATTGGGATAATGTCGACAAAATGTTCTATAAAACCTTCATCTGTCCTTGGATATTGTCATTTTTAAGAATATCTGACTTTGATATTTGTAATTGTTCTTCTTTAGCACAATATTATATGTCTGATTTTATTAACCCCAATATACATTTTTAATCCCTCAAAAATGATTTGTTCAATTATTCAATAAAACAGTTATTGACATTAAAAACTGACACGGGTATTAAAGAGGAAAAGTCAGTCAACTCAACAAACCATGTGTGTTAACGACGGTACATTAACAAGGCGTTCAGTAGGGAGAAATATGTTATGTTTCTATAACTTGTATTCATTGTTTCCTGGTTTGTTCGTTTGTATTAAGATGTCATACCTTATGGTGACGATGATGAGGGCAAATGCCAAAGAAGATGCTTTGTTGGTGAGGGTGTGTGTGTGGGAGGGTGTGTGTGTGTGTGGGAGGGTGTGTGTGTGTGTGTGTGTGGGAGGGAGGGTGTGTGTGTGGGAGGGTGTGTGTGTGTGTGGGAGTGTGTGCGTGTGTGTGAGAGGGTGTGTGTGAGGGTGTGTGTGAGGGTGTATGTAGGTATGAGGAATGGAGTGTCAGGGTGTGTGAGGGATTGTGTGTATGTTAGGGTATGTGTGTGTGCTATTGATCTATCTCTGTACTGTTTTGATTATGTGAAAAATCTAGCAAAAATAAAATGAATTAAAACAAAAGATGTCATACCTTTACTTTTAAGACAGGGGAAAACCCTCCCACTATGAATGTATATATACCCTCGTAACAGCCATTATACATGTATCTTTACATTAATCCTGATCGCAAGCAATCCAGGAAGGCGTCCTGTTCTTAAACCAACTGCGTGTTCTATTTGTTCAAACGTTTTACTAAGTTTTGGTATCATTCAAGAGTCGGACTTTTCCTTGAAATAGAAAATAAAGATTTTCCAAACGCTCACTGAAATACACCGGCACATTGGCACGATCTCTTCGTCCATACTCATTCTTGATTTTCAAATAATTTTGTTTATTGTCCTGTTTTTGTAGTATAATACATTATATAAAACCTTAACCTATTCCATGTTCCCACTGGAACTATCGGGAGCTTTGTGGGCTAAAAATAAAACGTAACTTCGTTTTTGAATAACACACACGTAGAAAATGACGCTTCTTCCATCTATGATCGCTAACAAAGGTACAACTGTTAACACATAGTACTTTACTGGTGATGGTACCAAACAGACAATGGAATTACTATAGTCTGGTGAGGGTACCAAACAGACAATGGAATTACTATAGTCTGGTGAGGGTACCAAACAGACAATGGAATTACTATAGTCTGGTCTGGTGAGGGTACCAAACAGACAATGGAATTACTATAGTCTGGTGAGGGTACCAAACAGACAATGGAATTACTATAGTCTGGTGAGGGTACCAAACAGACAATGGAATTACTATAGTCTGGTGAGGGTACCAAACAGACAATGGAATTACTATAGTCAGGTCTGGTGAGGGTACCAAACAGACAATGGCATTACTATAGTCTGGTGAGGGTACCAAACAGACAATGGAATTACTATAGTCAGGTCTGGTGAGGGTACCAAACAGACAATGGAATTACTATAGTCTGGTGAGGGTACCAAACAGACAATGGAATTACTATAGTCAGGTCTGGTGAGGGTACCAAACAGACAATGGAATTACTATAGTCTGGTGAGGGTACCAAACAGACAATGGAATTACTATAGTCAGGTCTGGTGAGGGTACCAAACAGACAATGGCATTACTATAGTCTAGTGAGGGTACCAAACAGACAATGGAATTACTATAGTCTGGTGAGGGTACCAAACAGACAATGGAATTACTATAGTCAGGTCTGGTGAGGGTACCAAACAGACAATGGAATTACTATAGTCTAGTGAGGGTACCAAACAGACAATGGAATTACTATAGTCTAGTGAGGGTACCAAACAGACAATGGAATTACTATAGTCTGGTGAGGGTACCAAACAGACAATGGAATTACTATAGTCAGGTCTGGTGAGGGTACCAAACAGACAATGGAATTACTATAGTCTAGTGAGGGTACCAAACAGACAATGGAATTACTATAGTCTAGTGAGGGTACCAAACAGACAATGGAATTACTATAGTCTGGTGAGGGTACCAAACAGACAATGGAATTACTATAGTCAGGTCTGGTGAGGGTACCAAACAGACAATGGAATTACTATAGTCTAGTGAGGGTACCAAACAGACAATGGAATTACTATAGTCTGGTGAGGGTACCAAACAGACAATGGAATTACAATAGTCTGGTGAGGGTACCAAACAGACAATGGAATTACTATAGTCTGGTGAGGGTACCAAACAGACAATGGAATTACTATAGTCTGGTCTGGTGAGGGTACCAAACAGACAATGGCATTACTATTGTCTGGTGAGGGTACCAAACAGACAATGGAATTACTATAGTCTGGTGAGGGTACCAAACAGACAATGGAATTACTATAGTCTGGTGAGGGTACGAAACAGACAATGGAATTACTATAGTCTGGTGAGGGTACCAAACAGACAATGGAATTACTATAGTCTGGTGAGGGTACCAAACAGACAATGGAATTACTATAGTCTGGTCTGGTGAGGGTACCAAACAGACAATGGAATTACTATAGTCTGGTGAGGGTACCAAACAGACAATGGAATTACTATAGTCTGGTGAGGGTCCCAAACAGACAATGGAATTACTATAGTCTGGTCTGGTGAGGGTACCAAACAGACAATGGAATTACTATAGTCTGGTCTGGTGAGGGTACCAAACAGACAATGGAATTACTATAGTCTGGTCTGGTGAGGTTACCAAACAGACAATGGAATTACTATAGTCTGGTGAGGGTACCAAACAGACAATGGAATTACTATAGTCTGGTCTGGTGAGGGTACCAAACAGACAATGGAATTACTATAGTCTGGTGAGGGTACCAAACAGACAATGGAATTACTATAGTCTGGTCTGGTGAGGGTACCAAACAGACAATGGAATTACTATAGTCTGGTGAGGGTACCAAACAGACAATGGAATTACTATAGTCTGGTCTGGTGAGGGTACCAAACAGACAATGGAATTACTATAGTCTGGTCTGGTGAGGGTACCAAACAGACAATGGAATTACTATAGTCTGGTGAGAGTACCAAACAGACAATGGAATTACTATAGTCTGAGCTGATGAGGGTACCAAACAGACAATGGAATTAATATAGTCTGGTCTGTATACATGACGAGAGCACGCGGAAACAATTGGGAAAGTCAACCTCAGGCGACAGCCGACATCCTTTGGCGTGCCATTTCCTATTACTGGAACCGTTACAGGGTGACGGCAGTTCTCAACTTTCTTTAACTTCGGAGTATTGAGCTCCCCGCTAGGCAATTCTACCGACAAAATTGATACTTTAAATTATGTATAACTTAGATGTTACTTTCTGTTAGTTCTTGGTTACCCAGCCGCCATGTCCACTCCCACGGACTCTGAATTCTATTCCTATGATAGACATCCACCAGATGTACTAGCTAAATGAAATCACTATTTGTCTTCATTTTGGTAATGTACACAGTGTCCCTAGTTTTGATTTTTGAAAGGTGCATCTTTTATCAAATGTTTGGTAGGTTTTGTTTATCGTTTTACAAAATACGGTATATAAATTAGTATTGTATGCTAAAATAATATATTTATTGAACATGTTTGATTAGAAAATGTCGGGATTGAATCAGCTGGGACGTCAATGATAAGTGAAATTGGCACCAACATGAATAAGTACAATGGATACAAGCGCGTTGATGAATCAGACGAGGTGATTAAGTGTTAGAGATATCGATTTTATTATAAGCTACCTCTGACATTGTGTACATGTCTATATCGGTTACATATCCATAAAGCATGCCTATTAACACACGTGCGGAGCCACCTACATGTACATGTGTGTATATGCATAAGTAATTTTCAAGTACTGAATGACCTTAGCGAGTTGAATGATTTATGTATTTATGTGAAATCTTTCTAGATAAGCGCGTGTCGATCTAGAACTTAATAATAAAGTGTACTAAATATCTACATGTAGGGAAACCCAATCAGCTTTCTACTTTCTGTCCAAAATCGATATGTTAATACGGATTGTCAACAAAGTCACTATATAATATAAAGTTGTATGCAAACTAGTAAATTGGATCCTGTAATCTTTATTTGTATCTGAAAAGGTTCAATTTCTCACAGGCATCTTTTAGAGTGTATTTGGTGAAACAAAACAATTTAACATTAAAAAAGTGTGAGCGTATTCATAAATTGTCTTTTTTTTCTAAAAGCTCTTTAAAATGAAATATATAAAAAAATCATTGTAATCACAAAGCGAAACAAATAATAAAGAAATAAATTTGTACACATGAGTTTTATAATTGTTCTTGTAACTTCACACAATGGACTTATGTATGGTGACTAGTATTATTTGAACACGGTGTTGTAAGACTCGCACATAGAGCTTTTATCAAAGCGCCGTATTCGCTTTTCTGGCGGCAGTTTTCACGGACATACGCCGACTGTATAAATAATACAAATCAACGTTGGCATGGCCCAAAGTGGCTGTCACTACAAAAGCCGGAAATAGCAAATCATAGCACCGATGGCAGACATAACAACGACTCTGATTGGCTGTAATTGTTTTCCAGGAAGATTCCCGGCGTTTTGTCGTGGCTAGAACAATTGTTGATTAGTTTACAGAAGTTTTTAACAAATATTCGATGACATTTAAATGTTTGAATTCACTTTAGTTATTAATTTATGAAAACTGATTTCAAAGTACTAAAACTTTTGAAATCACCAACATATCTAGCTAAAGTGATGTTATGTTCCATTCAATATACAATAGTTCGGTACTTATGTATTAGTGATAAAGCTGACACTACGATTCTTGGAATGTCATCAGGTCTATGTACTGTATCCATACAAATGTACATCCAAAAGGTCTTTAAAATAATTATCTGAAAATGCAGCGACCATCTTTGAAATGTATTATGCCCCTGTCACACTTTACCGGATTGGGCCACCGGACGTGAAACGGATAACAGTTTTGGATATCCGGTGATGTTCGTCAATATCCGTTTTAGGTCCGTTTTATGTTCGGTTCATTCGTTTCATGTCAGGTGCGTCCGGTGGTATCCGTTGGAAAGTTTTGTGCATGCACAAAACTTGAAACGGACAGTAACGGATAAGAATATTCGTTGGCTGTCCTGTGCATGTCCGTTTTGTCCTGTATATATCCTGTCATTGTTCGTTTATATGCGGTAGGTGTACGGGGGGCATGCGTTACCCAGACCGTTGATGGAACTTGAACGCATACGCCACGCATAAACCGGACCTTCAGCGGACACATAACGAACACATAACGGACACATAACGGACAAACACAGGATGCTTGCAGGATTAACACCGGACACGACGAATAGACAAACGGATTGAAAACGGATAACACGCACAGAACGGATGAATACAGAATACCTACAGGATACCTACAGGGGGAGGAACTGACTACCGACACAAACTGATTAATTATCGCAGGCATATAAAAAGGTTCTTGGACTAAAGTTTCTGTGCAGTTAACAGAATACAGAATATTAGAAATAAGACATTATCTATACATATACTAAAATTTTTCACATACACTGGCAAATGTGTCACGTATCTATTTCATATTACATGTGTAGACAAATCTAAAATAGATGTGTAGAATTAAATTACACATGTCATTGTAACACACACAAAACAAAACAATAAAAAACCCCCAAAATTGGCCATGAACAACGCAATACAATTAACAATGTTGACATTTAAATTTGGCTATAAAATATTATCTATATACAAATATAATATAAATATTATCTTAATCTACAAATGTTAAAAATGTATATTTACACTTTTGACTGATCGCCGGAGAAATGCATATATCTTGTTTTTTTTTCTGCACGCGCGCGTTAATGTCCGTTAGGTGTTCGGTTTGTCCGGAATGCATCCTGTACACATCCTGATTCACCGGTTCATGTTCGTTTATTGTTCGTTACTCATTCGGAGACACCCGGTTGGTAGTACGGTAGCCGCACGTTACATGTTCGTTATTGGTACGTTTTATCCGTTCCATATTCGGTGCAAGTACGTCGTCAGTTTGGATTTTTCTACCGGACTGACAACTTTGCCACCGTATACCACCGGATAACAAAAAATTCTATCCGTTGATGTCCGGTACACCAATCCGGTCAAGTGTGACAGGGGCATTACACTGATAACTGAATAAAATAAAGCAACATACGAAGAAGTCATAACCGCATACGGGTGGAATCAGATAAAGGTTTGCCTTGATATTTATGACGGGGTATCGATATCTATTGTTATGACGGGGTATCGATATCTGTTGTTATGACGGGGTATCGATATCTGTTGTTATGACGAGGTATCGATATCTGTTGTTATGACGGGGTATCGATATCTGTTGTTATGACGGGGTATCGATATCTGTTGTTATGACGGGGTATCGATATCTGTTGTTATGACGGGGTATCGATATCTGTTGTTATGACGGGATATCGATATCTGTTGTTATGACGGGGTATCGATATCTGTTGTTATGACGGGGTATCGATATTCCTAGTTGTACTTGGCTTATGTCTCGGACCAGCATATAAACTTGTCTTTGGTAAGCTATAACAAAGACAATCTCCTAATTTCCTTTCCAATAGAACTGGTCGATTACATGGCATCAACGTCTCCAGTAGACACATACTCGTAGTTTTTGTGTACATGCCTAGTAACCTATCATTTCGACAATCACACCCATTTTCAAGTGCAGAATCCTCTCTACACCAGTATACAACAACTTTAAAATGATATCTTCGTTTGTTATCATTGTACGCTTCGGAAAAATTATGAAAATACTTAATCAATACATCTTAGTTTTTTCAGGAAATATTTATATTCTTTGCTGCATTTTCCTAGTAAACAAATTATAGTAATGAGACTGCACACTACATGTTACAGTGATTCAGTCAGTGTAGGGATACAGCTCCGGACTACATTTTACAGTGATTCGGTCAGTGTAGGGATACAGCTCCGGGAATTCTTTGTAAAACTAATTAAATATGGCTGCCAGTTTCATTCGGTATTAAAAGGCATAAAGGGCTTTCTGACTTTGTTAGCATTTAGTCATTTAAACCTCCACAAAAAACACAATACAAAATTATGACGCTACAAACTTAATATAAGAAATATAGTTGTCAAACAAATTATTATCAGCACCAAAATAGATACGGGCAACGTCGTCATAAGTGGTTGGTTTCGGATTTCAGAGAGTGCAAGACACCACAAAACTAAAAGTCCAGCATTTATAGAAACGTTTTCCGGTGTTTAGACACACCGGACTTTTATAGTGTTGTGGCTTTTCACTGATGACCAGCGGTGTTCTGACGCTTATACCAACATCGACAGTATTCAAACAACAACCGTTTTATAAATCTAGATTGATGGCGACTTTCTTAATATTGTTAACAAACTGCATCTAATTCTTCAACGCATTGATGGCCTAGGTTACATATTACAATCTTATTTGTTAAGTATCAGATACGCTTGAACCGGCAAATGCGGCTTACAGTTATTTTTATTATTGTTACATATACTCTATATGTTGTTAACCTATAATCGCTTGTACTATAAATGAACACTCCGTTGTATACACAGATCGTATCTGTTTAACTGCCAACTAATTTCTTCCATGATCTAGTCTTTAATGCAGTAATGGTATTGAAGCCGAATAGCCCCCAGAGACAGTTTTTCATTAGAATCTGACGAAGGAAAATTACATGCAAATGCATGTTTATTGTCTCTCTTGGGACAACGGCTACTGAAGCTGAGCGGATGTAACCAAGATAAAACTGATGGCGGTGACTGCATCTAACATTTACCATAGTTGAGTAGGGCAGAAGTAAGAAGCGTGAACCCTTTTGCATTGTAAATACATGCAACATCATTATTCAGGCGATTAATATAAAGTGACACGTGGGATCCGTTTTTTTTACCGTAGTGTCTGTTCCGAGTGTTTATGAAGTTTAGATTCACGCTACCAAACAGTCTATTTAAGCTTAACTGAATCCAGACTTCATCGAAAAGACAGAGTATGAATACCATTATCACCACGGCGGATGCTGACTATTCGTAGGCTTAAGGGACGCTGGAAATCAACATGAATTTGAAAATCATATGCTAAAACGTAATGCATGCATATGCCTAGTACTGCATGCATATTATTTCCTGATCGAATATAAACTGTTGCCGACCGATTCGCATTACATACGTAATTTATAGATAAGTTAAATTCCCTTTACATTAGAGTCATTTATTTCGTGGGAAACCTGACATAAAGCTAACATTCCATAATACGTATTGATGCTAACCTTCATTAATACGTATTCATGCTAAACCCTTCCATAATACAAATGTACGTATTCATGCTAACATTCCGAAATACGTATTCATGCTAACCTTCCAAAATACGTTTTGATGCTAACCTTCCATGATGCGTATTGATGCAAACATCTTCATTGATATCAAGTACGCATGATTTTCTTTAACTGAACAGTAATGGAAACCATCTCCATTTTCTCATATATTTCAGATGAATTCAGAATTAAGGTCAAAACGTTCAAATATTTACCACATCAAATGCAAATCAACGTGTATCGATTGGATATGGGGATGTGTTTAATTATGTTTTGTTTATTTGTAGGGACGTCCTGCCCTGGACAAATGCGTAGATATACAGTACGTACTGTGGACCTCTCGTTTGTTGAAGCCTGACAAAGCCGACCAGCGCTATACATTATAACGGTTCCATTGGGTTATTGATCTCACATTTATCTTCACATTTGCCATATGTATTTACTCAATAAACATCAGGTTCACACAGAGCATTCACAAAACATGCCGAGCAACGCTAGGCAGGCCGCAGCATGTAAGGGAATCCAAGGTCTAACGCATCTAAAGTACTGTTCTCGTAGACCATATTCAAGGAAGCACAGTTTGTACTTCTAAAAGCAAACTGATCTTCATTTCATATACATTAATAGACCAAAGCTAAACATCAATTAAAGTTCATCAGATCTCGGACAAAGTAATCCGAACAAGGTCACTACTAAATTACCTTCTATAGATGTAAAGACATCTGTTGGATAGCTGTTTCTAAAAAAATACACTTTCAGGGAAGATTTCAACTGCGGCTTTCATGGTAAGGAATATATTGCAATTTAACTCATGACACAAACGTACCTATTGATAGCATCTTTGTTAATAGATTAGATTTGACGGAACAGTAAGGATACTGTGGCATCACTTGTTCTGTACAAATTAGTCAAACATGTAAAAACAAAAAAGGAAGCTACGAATTCATAACATTAATCCGAGGATTTTATTTTTTCTGTTTTATCTTCAATAAATACATCTGTTTCTAGTTTTGCTTTTGAGATTAAAATTTAAATTTAAAAAAGGGAAATGAGCTACTGGTTATGATTAAAACTCATTTAGAGACAGATGAGAATCGTATTACTTTAAAGAAAAAGAATTGCGACACCAATATATTTCACCTTTGTCTTTGTTTGATATTTTGAATGTCTCAGTATTGTTGACGAAATGCAATATATATCCAGTTTGTCATCTTGATTATTTCTTAACCAATAACGTTTTTGAAATGCCGTTTATCTAAAAGATTCGTACGAGTGTTTTGTTACCATTGGGGTTAACATGGAAAATGCGTGTTCTATTTTTCATTTCATTTCTAGAAATCAGCAAATGAATCTGACTAAAACTAAGTTGTTTAAAAAATATTCAACCTATACAAAAGCAACAAAAAACTGGATACATAATCGAACATATATTTTCTTGAGACAGATTCTCAATCGGATTTAAAATAATTAATCATATCCATTTAGTACATGTTCAGTGATAGCTTTGGGTGCTTTTTTTAGGAAAACATCGGGTATTTTTGGACAGCTTTGTGTGATTGAGGAAAGCTGTGTTTGTTTTAAGAAAACTTTGGGTGCTTTAGGAAAGCTTTGAATTCTTTGGGAAAATTCTTTGTGTTTTAGGAAAGTTTTGTGTATTTTAGGAGAGCTTTTTGTGTTTTAGAAAAGCTTGTGTGTTTTAGAAAAGCATTGCGTGTTTTAGGAAAACTTTGATGATCCAAACAACATGTCTTGTCGACTCGTAATATCCAAGGCCTTCATGAATTTGTCATCACAAAAGCACCCGCCATTATCTGCCACGTATATCAAAGCGTAAACATAATGGATTATTGAATAGTAATGAGCGTCATCCATTTCCACGTGAAACACTGATAATGATACATATTAAATCAGGTTAGGATCAATAAAAGAGAGTATGTCTTAACGAGTTGGATATACATTGTAAAAGCAACACAGGTTTTATTTATCTATTTATTTTCTGAATTTGCGTATAATGTTCGCGAAATCACGAAATACACCTATTAAATATTCTGTATACATCCAAAATCTGAAAATAATTGTTACTAGATATTTCTGTTAAATACTACATGACGAAAAGAGTAGGAATCTAACTATGTTTTGTTAATCTAAGTATGATATAGCCGGGAGTCACACATCGTAATAATTAATGTTAGACAAGTATGATATAGCCGGGAGTCACACATCGTAATAATTAATGTGAGACAAGTATGATATAGCCGGGAGTCACACATTGTAATAATTGATGTGAGACAAGTATGATATAGCCGGGAGTCACACATTGTAATAATTGATGTGAGACAAGTATGATATAGCCGGGAGTCACACATTGTAATAATTAATGTGAGACAAGTATGATATAGCCGGGAGTCACACATTGTAATAATTGATGTGAGACAAGTATGATATAGCCGGGAGTCACACATTGTAATAATTAATGTGAGACAAGTATGATATAACCGGGAGTCACACATTGTAATAATTAATGTTAGACAAGTATGATATAGCCGGGAGTCACACAGTGTAATAATTAATGTGAGACAAGTATGATATAACCGGGAGTCACACAGTGTAATAATTAATGTTAGACAAGTATGATATAGCCGGGAGTCACACAGTGTAATAATTAATGTGAGACAAGTATGATATAACCGGGAGTCACACAATGTAATAATTAATGTGAGACAAGTATGATATAGCCGGGAGTCACACATTGTAATAATTAATGTGAGACAAGTATGATATAACCGGGAGTCACACATTGTAATAATTAATGTGAGACAAGTATGATATAGCCGGGAGTCACACAATGTAATAATTAATGTGAGACAAGTATGATATAGCCGGGAGTCACACATTGTAATAATTGATGTGAGACAAGTATGATATAGCCGGGAGTCACACATTGTAATAATTAATGTGAGACAAGTATGATATAGCCGGGAGTCACACAATGTAATAATTAATGTGAGACAAGTATGATATAGCCGGGAGTCACACATCGTAATAATTAATGTGAGACAAGTATGATATAACCGGGAGTCACACATTGTAATAATTAATGTGAGACAAGTATGATATAACCGGGAGTCACACATTGTAATAATTAATGTGAGACAAGTATGATATAACCGGGAGTCACACAGTGTAATAATTAATGTAAGACAAGTATGATATAACCGGGAGTCACACAGTGTAATAATTAATGTGAGACAAGTATGATATAGCCGGGAGTCACACAGTGTAATAATTAATGTCAAACAAGTATGATATAGCCGGGAGTCACACAGTGTAATAATTAATGTAAGACAAGTATGATATAGCCGGGAGTCACACAGTGTAATAATTAATGTGAGACAAGTATGATATAACCGGGAGTCACACATTGTAATAATTAATGTGAGACAAGTATGATATAACCGGGAGTCACACATTGTAATAAGTAATGTTAGACAAGTATGATATAGCCGGGAGTCACACAGTGTAATAATTAATGTGAGACAAGTATGATATAACCGGGAGTCACACATTGTAATAATTAATGTGAGACAAGTATGATATAACCGGGAGTCACACATTGTAATAATTAATGTGAGACAAGTATGATATAACCGGGAGTCACACATTGTAATAATTAATGTGAGACAAGTATGATATAACCGGGAGTCACACATTGTAATAATTAATGTGAGACAAGTATGATATAGCCGGGAGTCACACAATGTAATAATTAATGAGAGACAAGTATGATATAGCCGGGAGTCACACATTGTAATAATTAATGTGAGACAAGTATGATATAACCGGGAGTCACACATTGTAATAATTAATGTGAGACAAGTATGATATAACCGGGAGTCACACAGTGTAATAATTAATGTCAAACAAGTATGATATAACCGGGAGTCACACAGTGTAATAAGTAATGACAGAAAAGAATGATATAGCCGGGAGTTACAAAATATGATAATTAATGACAGACAAGTATGATATAGCCGGGAATCACACAGTGTAATAATTAATGTTAGACAAGTATGATATAGCCGGGAGTCACACAGTGTAATAATTAATGTCAAACAAGTATGATATAGCCGGGAGTCACACAGTGTAATAATTAATGTTAGACAAGTATGATATAGCCGGGAGTCACACAGTGTAATAATTAATGTTAGACAAGTATGATATAGCCAGGAGTCACACATTGTAATAATTAATGTTAGACAAGTATGATATAGCCGGGAGTCACAGAGAATAATACTTAATTTCCGACAAGTAATATATAGGCAGAAGTCAACACTAGCAGACAGCTTTAGCATTTTCAGAACATAACAAAACGTGCTCACTTTGAAACACATTAGTTAAATGATAGTAGAAACAACGTTTAACAATTAACTATAGCAAACGGGTAAAGGCTTGTTACAATAGTTATCGACTTACAGTGGATACAACTTTGGTGAAAGTCATCGGTACGCGTTTACAAAGAAATTTCGAAAACATTTGTTTTGCATTGTTTAACGTTCGATCGACAATTGTCGATATCCATACAATAATCCATACGGAAGAGAACTGTCAACCATGTTCCTTATCTCACTTTTCGAGAAGATAACGAGTTATGTAAAGAGGAAATTGTTTAATTTAAAAAGAATGAGAAATGTAAAGTTCTTCATACCCACTATTTTTTAAAAACAACAGTAACGTTGACTATGTCTATGATTTCTACTCAACAAAAAGAACATGAACAATAGTTTGGAACATTTTAAGCATGTCAATCATTTCATGTCATAATAGGGACAGCGAATATGTAATGTAAGCGAAACTCCAGTTTCAATGTACACTGTACTTAACTTTATAGTCAGTTCATGCAGAAACAAAGAAAATGTAATATTGGCAAAAACATATATTTGGATCTCACCTATCAGTCCTATCAAAAATATACCACAAAGGTAGCCTAGTGTAAAGTACCTGTAAAACAGCCTTTTCATTATCCAACATCATATTGAAAATTGATAGGGGATAATGATCTGTATAGTTTTTGGTAGTGTCCAATGGTGATCAGAGCGAATGTGAAATAGAAACAATACGCTTCACAACAGGACCCGAGTAAGAGGTACGCTGTTAAGAGTTTGCATTTTACTTATATCATTATATTAGGACAGTATTCATTTTGTTTACATTAATAGATAGGGCAGTACCTGTATTCATTGTTTACATTAATAGATAGGACAGTACCTGTATTTTTTGTTTACATTAATAGGGAGGGCAGTACCTGTATTCTTTGTTTACATTAATAGATAGGACAGTACCTGTATTCATTGATTACATTAATAGATAGGGCAGTACCTGTATTCATTATTTACATTAATAGATAGGGCAGTACCTGTATTCATTGATTACATTAATAGATAGGGCAGTACCTGTATTCGTTGTATACATTAATAGATAGGGCTGTACCTGTATTCGTTGTATACATTAATAGATAGGGCAGTACCTGTATTCATTGTTTACATTAATAGATAGGGCAGTACCTGTATTCATTGATTGCATTAATAGATAGGGCTGTACCTGTATTCATTGTTTACATTAATAGATAGGGCAGTACCTGTATTCATTGTTTACATTAATAGATAGGGCAGTACCTGTATTCATTGTTTACATTAATAGATAGGGCAGTACCTGTATTCATGTTTACATTAATAGATAGGGCAGTACCTGTATTCATTGATTACATTAATAGATAGGACAGTACCTGTATTCATTGTTTACATTAATAGATAGGGCAGTACCTGTATTCATTGATTACATTAATAGATAGGGTAGTACCTGTATTCATTGTTTACATTAATAGATAGGGCAGTACCTGTATTCATTGTTTACATTAATAGATAGGGCAGTACCTGTATTCATGTTTACATTAATAGATAGGGCAGTACCTGTATTCATGTTTACATTAATAGATAGGGCTGTACCTGTATTCGTTGTATACATTAATAGATAGGGCAGTACCTGTATTCGTTGTATACATTAATAGATAGGGCAGTACCTGTATTCGTTGTATACATTAATAGATAGGGCAGTACCTGTATTCATTGATTGCATTAATAGATAGGGCTGTACCTGTATTCATTGTTTACATTAATAGATAGGGCAGTATCTGTATTCATTGTTTACATTAATAGATAGGGCAATACCTGTATTCATTGTTTACATTAATAGATAGGGCAGTACCTGTATTCATGTTTACATTAATAGACAGGGCAGTACCTATATTCATTGTTTACATTAATAGATAGGGCAGTACCTGTATTCATTGATTACATTAATAGATAGGGCAGTACCTGTATTCATTGTTTACATTAATAGATAGGGCAGTACCTGTATTCATTGTTTACATTAATAGATAGGGCAGTACCTATATTCTTTTTTTGCTCATTTATAACTTAACTAGGGTATAATTCACATTTCTTTTTAGCTTCACCTGACAACGCGAGCATTCAATTTTTTAATTTTCAACTAGGCTAAAGCAGTATTCACATTTGTTTTTATAATTTAAACTATAATTGGGCAGTATTCACATTTTCATATTTATAACTAGACTAGGGGAATATTCATTTGTGTATACATGTAGTTTGATCTTGACTAGGGCAGTATTAACATTTTCACATTCATTTTTACATGTATTACTAGATAAGGGCAGTATTCACGTGTCAACATTTTTTATCTTGACTAGGACCGGCCGTATTTACATATTTCGCATTGATTACTAGACTAGGGCATTATTCATTTTTTTCTATCTTTAAATAGACAAAGGCAGTATTTACATCTAACATTGTTAACTGGACAAGGCCGTATTAATATCTTTACATTTATAACTAGACTAGGGAAGATGTTACAGTTAAGCGGTTCACTATTCCATATCAATACTTCAACCTGAAAAAGATATATAGATATAATGTTTGTTTCGAATTTTCGAAATGACTTGCAAAAACTGCCATTCAATATAACAATGATAAATATTTATAAAATAAAAAAAAAAAAAAAATAAATCACCATTCCTCTGTAAACAACGATTCTGATATAACAATTTACCGAATAAATAACTCGATGATCCCCTTATTCCAGACGATGGTTTAAAACCATAGACAAAATAAGCGACAACAAACATTTCCATTCATTGATACAAGACAATTAAGCTTAATATTAACAAAACACCAAAAAACTATTCGTACGTATTTTTTCTATTTTTCGTTGGCACCATTAAATCTGCCAGTAAAGTAATGAAGCGTTTACAGCAAGATTATATATCAATGCAAGATAATATAACGGAAAAAGGCAGGTATAAAACAAATACAGAAACAAAGAAAAAAACAGAAAGCTAGTCAGATAAGACAGAACAAATGGCGGCTTATAACGAAAGCTTTTATTGACGGGAAAATGGTCTGACGACTTCCTCGACAGCGCCCCCCCCCCCCCCCCCCCCCCCCCCCAACAACAAAAAAAAAAACAAAAAAACAAAAAAACTAGAACAAAACAAAACATCGATCTGCATGCTACTCCTCGTACCGTATATGGTAAACATATAAACTGCGCCCTTGTAGTAAAAGGGAATTGGAGCACTGTACCAGTATAGTATTGGAGTAGCCTGGCTTCAGTTCCCAAAGGAATTTATAACTGTATGCGTTTATAATGATTTATCTGTATAATTACTTACTCCCATATATAATGCCTAGATGTATCATTTCCATCGGGATTAAAACCATTTAATATTGAGGAAAAAATCAGCAAAACACATAATCCATACAAAAGATAACTTACTTTGAATAGTCATGCATAGCTTGTTCCGACAACCTCTCCGACGATTTCTTGTGTACCCTCCAATAAGGGAGAATTTTCATTCAAATCCATTCAAAGTAAAAATCCAACTAAACTCAAATTTGCATCAAGAATGCAAAAGATTGTTGTGTAGAGCAGTTATAGGCGACGGCCTTTAGCAGACGATGTTGACACAGACACACCTGGTAGTGGACCGGAGCATATAACGACTTGTATTCTCCCTCAACAGCTGAAACACCAAAACTACGTCCATGTACTAGTACCAAAGCTTACAAAGGCCTGCTCGTGGCAGTTTCCTTCTCTTGTTTCGGGTATAGTAGTGTGTCCCAATGTACCAACCATCTACGGACAAGGAGAATGGCGCGCACTCCAATTCTACAATCTGGAGTTACCTCAGTAATAAAGATTATCACATCACTAAGCGGCCTTGCATGGATTCAAAGAACCCGGATGAACAACAACAGGCCTATGAAGGAATACAGCGACATTATATTTTAATGATCCCGTAATGATACACACTCACATTTGCATGAACACTGAGACCTAAACGCACCACTACGCCGAGTTATTGATCTGCGTGATAAAAGCGCTTGGGACGATGCACACTCTAACTGGTTCGACGGTATATTTGTTTTTATAGATATTTAAGAAAATATTGGTTTATTGAACTTGTATTGATAGAAGGTAGACATGTACATCAGGGTCGGACAGTCGGAGCGCTAAGTGTGTTTGTCTTAGTCCGGTACGAAGCGCGTGTCTCCTTTGTTGACAACCAACGACATCCATAAATGGGAAATGGTTTCAGCAGCCAATTTTATCATGATAAAATCTCCCGGGCTTCGCCACTGTTGGAGAGCCTTTAGGCCATGTCGTTGAGGATTTACACATCCATGTTGTTATATCAATACCATTACAATGTATGATGATATGCAGTATATCAAATTCTTTACTTAATTTTAGTTAGATATTTTAGACATACCTTTTTACATAAAATTAAAGATACAAGTCCATTATTTAGATTTTATTTGATATGCGAGACTCCTTTTTCATCGGAGTACTCGTTGATATAAAGTTATTCATAAAACCTTGTATTTGATAGCTTCTAACAGGTCCTAAATTAGCGTGACTCTTTAGTTGCAATCTGCAAGGATGATACAGAAATACGGGGAAAACCAAATCTTATCCTCAAAATCATTGAAACAGATCTAGACTTGGGGCGAATAGATAATACCTGTTTACCTGTACACAAGAAGTAGACAAAGTCTAAGGTTGTAAGCGAGAGTTTTTCGAAAAAAAAAAGTAAAAACTGCAGGTTCTATTGTTCATTTCATATATCGAATTAGAATTTGTTTTATTCAGGATTTCACATTCCAGGAAAATGATAACGTTTTGTGATATCCGTGGCAATATGTTAAAGTAGTCATATCAATTTAAGTACAAAAAATGTGACCGATTGGCGAAGTTGTAACTCATTCGCCTAAAACAAAGGAAAATTGGGCTTCGATTCCACAATCACACGTGAAATGGTTTCTCCAGTTTCCTCACACAGAGATTCCCATCGCACGCTTCTATCTGGGTCATCAAGAGTGACTAGAACAAATTGATATCACTTATTACGCAATTATGAAATAAACTGGAAAGTTCCAAACCAAAACTGAACAAGGTAACCGTAGTTCCCCGTCCATTAAATGTGTCCTCCCCTGCCCTGTCTTTAGTGTATGTTTAATCACCAAGCCTTTCTCCATCTTCCATGTTCCTCCTCTCATCTTTTCTCTCGTCCACCTTTCTTTTGCTCTCATTTTGTATTCGCCCTTTCCTTTCACTTTCCCTTACCTACCTTCCATCCTCTTAATATACATCAATCAGTATGTTGTTCTAATCAAATACGCTTCTCTTTGTTCCCGCAACTCAGGTACTTGAATTTGCATCATAAAAAATAAATGTTATATATCATATTTCTTCCATTCTCGTCAACGCAATTTTAATTGTTTCGAAAATGCAGGGCATATGATTAAAAGCTGGTTTTAGACAAATTACTGCATTACCACGTTGGATTTAACACATTGTAATATGAAAACAAATATCTTTATTAATACCTTCTAGTTTAATGTGTCACTTTGATCATTCAGTTAGTTAGTTGAAATAATGAAACGGCTGCCATTGTAAGTATTTGTACAACTTTTAATGCATGATACATGTATGCAGGGTTCATTGCATTGGTTTTAATCATATTTTCGTTCGGACCTCTCGCGTCAAATTGTTGATTGTATTCAATACAAAAACATTAGGAACATTTCGTTTGCAGTGTTTAAACATTGTCGAATCTTACCACTTCTATTGTCTGTGGATTTTTTTCTGTCAAAATTGGACACAATCATTGCACAGAAACACGAATTTACCTCCAGAATCAAATTTTATCGAGATATCAGTGATGTTTGGGTATTAAACAATAGTCGTTATCTTTACTAACAAGGAATAACTAGATCACCTATCGAGTGATACAAATAATCACCACCCCATAATAACTTTTCTGTCATCAAAGTCGAATAATTACAAACCCATAACAACTATACTGTTATCAAAGTCAAATAATCACCATCCCATAACAACTATACTGTTATCAAAGTCAAATAATCACCACCCCATAACAACTATTCTGTTATCAAAGTCAAATAATCACCATCCCATAACAACTATTCTGTTATCAAAGTCAAATAATCACCACCCCATAACAACTATTCTGTTATCAAAGTCAAATAATCACCATCCCATAACAACTATTCTGTTATCAAAGTCAAATAATCACCACCCCATAACAACTATTCTGTTATCAAAGTCAAATAATTACCATCCCACAACAATATTCTGTTATCAAAGTCAAATAATTACCATCCCATAACAATATTCTGTTATCAAAGTCGAATAATCACCATCCCATAACAATATTCTGTTATCAAAGTCAAATAATCACCATCCAATAACAACTATTCTGTTATCAAAGTCAAATAATCACCCTCTTATAACAAAATTCTGTTATCAAAGTAGAATAATCACCATCCCATAACAATATTCTGTTATCAAAGTCAAATAATCAACATCCCATAACAACTACTATGTTATCAAAGTCAAATAATCACCATCCAATAATAATATTCTGTTATCAAAGTCGAATATTCACCATCCAATAATAATATTCTGTTATCAAAGTCGAATAATCACCATCCCATAACAATATTCTGTTATCAAAGTCAAATAATCACCCTGTTATAACAATATTCTGTTATCAAAGTCGAATAAACAGCATCCCATCACAACTATTCTGTTATCAAAGTCAAATAATTACAATCCCATAACAATATTCTGTTATCAAAGTCAAATAATCACCATCCCATAACAATATTCTGTTATCAAAGTCGAATAATCACCATCCCATAACAATATTCTGTTATCAAAGTCGAATAATCACCATCCCATAACAATATTATGTTATCAAAGTCGAATAAACAGCATCCCATCACAACTATTCTGTTATCAAAGTCAAATAATTACAATCCCATAACAATATTCTGTTATCAAAGTCAAATAATCACCATCCCATAACAATATTCTGTTATCAAAGTCGAATAATCACCATCCCATAACAATATTATGTTATCAAAGTCGAATAATCACCATCTCATAACAATATTCTGTTATCAAAGTCGAATAAACAGCATCCCATCACAACTATTCTGTTATCAAAGTCAAATAATTACAATCCCATAACAATATTCTGTTATCAAAGTCAAATAATCACCATCCCATAACAACTACTATGTTATCAAAGTCAAATAATCACCATCCAATAATAATATTCTGTTATCAAAGTCGAATATTCACCATCCAATAATAATATTCTGTTATCAAAGTCGAATAATCACCATCCCATAACAATATTCTGTTATCAAAGTCAAATAATCACCCTGTTATAACAATATTCTGTTATCAAAGTCGAATAAACAGCATCCCATCACAACTATTCTGTTATCAAAGTCAAATAATTACAATCCCATAACAATATTCTGTTATCAAAGTCAAATAATCACCATCCCATAACAATATTCTGTTATCAAAGTCGAATAATCACCATCCCATAACAATATTCTGTTATCAAAGTCGAATAATCACCATTCCATAACAATATTCTGTTATCAAAGTCAAATAATCACCCTCTTATAACAAAATTCTGTTATCAAAGTAAAATAATCACCATCCCATAACAATATTCTGTTATCAAAGTCAAATAATCACCCTCTCATAACAATATTATGTTATCAAAGTAAAATAATGACCATCCCATAACAATATTCTGTTATCAAAGTCGAATAATCACCATCCCTTAACAATATTCTGTTATCAAAGTCAAATAATCACCCTCTCATAACAATATTATGTTATCAAAGTAAAATAATGACCATCCCATAACAATATTATGTTATCAAAGTCGAATAATCACCATCCCATAACAATATTCTGTTATCAAAGTCGAATAATCACCATCCCATAACAATATTCTGTTATCAAAGTCAAATAATCACCCTCTTATAACAAAATTCTGTTATCAAAGTAAAATAATCACCATCCCATAACAATATTCTGTTATCAAAGTCGAATAATCACCATCCCATAACAATATTCTGTTATCAAAGTCGAATAATCACCCTCTCATAACAATATTATGTTATCAAAGTAAAATAATGACCATCCCATAACAATATTCTGTTATCAAAGTCGAATAATCACCATCCCTTAACAATATTCTGTTATCAAAGTCAAATAATCACCATCCCATAACAATATTCTGTTATCAAAGTCGAATAATCACCATCCCATAACAATATTCTGTTATCAAAGTCGAATAATCACCATCCCATAACAATATTCTGTTATCAAAGTCAAATAATCACCCTCTTATAACAAAATTCTGTTATCAAAGTAAAATAATCACCATCCCATAACAATATTCTGTTATCAAAGTCGAATAATCACCATCCCATAACAATATTCAGTTATCAAAGTCGAATAATCACCCTCTCATAACAATATTATGTTATCAAAGTAAAATAATGACCATCCCATAACAATATTCTGTTATCAAAGTCAAATAATCACCATCCCATAACGACTATTCTGTTATCAAAGTCGAATAATCACCATCCCATAACAATATTTTGTTATCAAAGTCAAATAATCACCATCCCATAACAATATTCTGTTATCAAAGTCAAATAACACCATCCCATAACAATATTCTGTTATCAAGGTCAAAAAATCACCATCCCATAACAATATTCTGTTATCAAAGTCAAATAATCACCCTCTCATAACAATATTTTGCTATCAAAGCCAAATAATCACCATCCCATAACAATATTCTGTTATCAAAGTCGAATAATCACCAGCCCATAACAACTACTCTGTTATCAAAGTCGAATAATCACCACCCCATAACGACTATTATGTTATCAAAGTCAAATAATCACCATCCAATAATAATATTCTGTTATCAAAGTCGAATAATCACCAGCCTATAACACCTACTCTGTTATCAAAGTCGAATAATCACCATCCCATAACAATATTTTGTTATCAAAGTCAAATAATCACCATCCCATAACAATATTCTGTTATCAAAGTCGAATATTCACCATCCAATAATAATATTCTGTTATCAAAGTCGAATAACACTATCCCATAACAATATTCTGTTATCAAAGTCAAATAACACCATCCCATAACAATATTCTGTTATCAAGGTCAAATAATCACCATCCCATAACAATATTCTGTTATCAAAGTCAAATAATCACCCTCTCATAACAATATTTTGCTATCAAAGCCAAATAATCACCATCCCATAACAATATTCTGTTATCAAGGTCAAATAATCACCATCCCATAACAATATTCTGTTATCAAAGTCAAATAATCACCCTCTCATAACAATATTTTGCTATCAAAGCCAAATAATCACCATCCCATAACAATATTCTGTTATCAAAGTCGAATAATCACCAGCCCATAACAACTACTATGTTATCAAAGTCGAATAATCACCACCCCATAACGACTATTATGTTATCAAAGTCAAATAATCACCATCCAATAATAATATTCTGTTATCAAAGTCGAATAATCACCATCCCGTAACGACAATTCTGTTATCAAAGTCGAATAATCACCAGCTTATAAAACCTACTCTGTTATTAAAGTCGAATAATCACCCTTTCCTTAACAATATTCTGTTATCAAAGTCGAATAATCACCCTTTCCTTAACAATATTCTGTTATCAAAGTCGAATAATCACCCTTTCCTTAACAATATTATGTTATCAAAGTCGAATAATCACCCTCCCATAACAATATTCCGTTATCAAAGTCGAATAATCACCCTCCCATAACAAATATACTGTAATCAAAGTCGAATAATCACCACCCGCTAACAATATTCCGTTATCAAAGTCGAATAATCACCATCCAATCATAATATTCTGTTATCAAAATCGAATAATCACCAGCCCATAACAACTACTCTGTTATCAAAGTCGAATAATCACCAACCCATAACGACTATTCTGTTATCAAAGTCAAATAATCACCATCCAATAATAATATTCTGTTATCAAAGTCGAATAATCGACCTCCCATAACAAATATACTGTTATCAAAGTCGAATATTCACCACCCCATAACAACTATACTGTTATCAAAGTCGAATAATCACCATCTTATAACAATATTCTGTTATCAAAGTCGAATAATCACCATCCAATAACAATATTCTGTTATCAAAGTCGAATAATCACCATCCCATAACAACTACTCTGTTATCAAAGTAGAATAATCACCATCCCATAACAATATTCTGTTATCAAAGTCAAATAATCACCATCCAATCACAGTATTCTGTTATCAAAGTCGAATAATCACCAGCCCATAACAACTAATCTGTTATCAAAGTCAAATAATCATCATCCCATAATTATTGTTATCAATACAGATTTGATATGAAGTTCGTCGGCTGGTCACATATCAATGTCGTTTAAATTGATAGAATTAAAATAAAACTAGAAACAGCCGCTGTTTTACGGTGAAAACAGCTAACAGGGCTTCCGGATCTGTCTGTCAAGATGGATTACGTCCATATATAAGCACAGAGAGAGGATGTTCCGGTATTGAGTTTAGGAAGTACCGGACATAATCACGTTACTAGCCCACACGCTAAGGTACGCTTTAATTAGAAGAGTTTCCCAGAAAGGCGATCTTTACAAATTCCATTTGACTCGCAGCTAAGAACTGGTGTTTGGACGAGTAATCCGTCGGAGAGCTGGACACTCCGATGACCGGAAGTCATTGATTATACAGCAATTGGTCAATATGGTCAAGCCATACTACAGAGCCCAACGACCTTAGTGTGGAATTTCTGCCAGTGTACTAGACGCTGAAGTACAGGCCGTTATAATGCCTCATGTATACTTGCTAGTTACTTGTCCCACATTACGAATATTTACTTGCTGGTGTTGAAAACAATGTTTAGGCATATTTAGGTCAAGTCGGTCTATCCTTTGGGCCGACTGGTCCAGAACCTAGAAAATCGCTGACAAGTTATTCAAAGAGGAAACAACTGTTTTTCAAAATTCGTTTGAAGACGTTATTCGGGACTGCCTTTTTGTGCAGCTCTTCAATTAAGAATTTAAGAACGGTATTACGGAAGTAATTTCCCCCCTCAATATTGTGCCTGTGTTTAAAAAACAGATTATTTAGAAGAAAAAAACATGATATCATAACGTCAAAATACTGGGATAAATTAAAATTCAAACTAAAACGAAATGGGACCAACAGAACAAAAGACAAAGCACTTCATCAACAGAGATCCCAAAACAAGCGAAATATGTCATCAACATAGATCGCAAAACAAACGAAATATGTCATCAACAAAGATCCAAAAACAGGCAAAAATACGTCATCAACAGAGATTCTAAAATTAAGCGAAATATGTCATCAACAGAGATTCCAAAAACAAGCGAAAGATGTCATCAACAGAGATCTCAAAATAAGCTGAAAAACGTCATCAATAGAGGTAAAATAAAAAAAAAAACAAGCGAAATATGTCATACATAGCGATTCCAAAATTAAGCGAAATATTTCATCGAAAGAGATCCTAAAACAAGCGAAATATGTCATCAACAGAGATCCAAAAACAAGCGAAATTACGTCATCAACAGAGATTCCAAAACAAGCGAAATACGTCATCAACAGGGACCCTAAGATAAACAAAAATGCATTATGATTAATCAACACGTGAGTTTGAATGAAGGATATGCTTCTTAGGAGGATCGCATGTACAAAGAATACTTTTGGCACATTTTCTTATTCCTCCAGTTACGGGCTTTTGATGAAAAATTATACAAATGCTACTGAAATGTACTTTGAGATGAAGTGGATTTAAGGTTAAGATTTTGAAAAAATATTCTACCAAACTGACATTTTCAAAACCATCTATAATTTCGTCTAGTATGTAACGAGTGGTTTAAAGTCGTCGTTTCCTTTTATATTTTCGATATTTGTGCGTATACAGTGAGTGAACATGCCACACTTTATCGAAATATTTCGCGGTAATGGATAAAAAAGCACTTCGGTAGAACTGTCATAACAACATAATGAAGTGAAAAATATAAAAAAAGCAATCATGACTCAGTTAAGAAAGCACGTGCGTCAGAACTCTCAACTAAGCATGCACGTGCGTCAACTCTAAGATAAACAAGCGCCTCTCAGCGTTCCTCGGTATTTGTAAGCCTGTATCAACTTATCGAGTTCGTCTGACAATACCTAGGTGAACCTGTAGGTCACAACTCTCAGATAAGAGGGTACATGTTCTGAGCTAAACTTACACGTGCATGGTTTGTCACATATATGCTAACAACATGAGAGCGCATGTTAGGACTCTAAACTACACAAGCACCCGTGCCAATACCCTAAACTACACAAACACCCATGCCAATACCCTAAACTACACAAGCACAAATGCCAATACCCTAAACTACACAAGCACCCGTGCCAATACCCTAAACTACACAAACACCCATGCCAATACCCTAAACTACACAAGCACAAATGCCAATACCCTAAACTACACAAGCACAAGTGCCAATACCCTAAACTACACAAGCACAAGTGCCAATACCCTAAACTACACAAGCACAAATGCCAATACCCTAAACTACACAAGCACAAATGCCAATACCCTAAACTACACAAGCACAAATGCCAATACCCTAAACTACACAAGCACAAATGCCAATACCCTAAACTACACAAGCACCCGTGCCAATATCCTAAACTACACAAGCACAAATGCCAATACCCTAAACTACACAAGCACACGTGCCAATACCCTAAACTACACAAGCACAAGTGCCAATACCCTAAACTACACAAGCACAAATGCCAATACCCTAAACTACACAAGCACAAATGCCAATACCCTAAACTACACAAGCACAAATGCCAATACACTAAACTACACAAGCACCCGTGCCAATATCCTAAACTACACAAGCACAAATGCCAATACCCTAAACTACACAAGCACAAATGCCAATACCATAAACTACACAAGCACCCGTGCCAATACCCTAAACTACACAAGCACCCGTGCCAATATCCTAAACTACACAAGCACAAATGCCAATACCCTAAACTACACAAGCACCAATGCCAATACCATAAACTACACAAGCACCCGTGCCAATACCCTAAACTACACAAGCACCCGTGCCAATACCCTAAACTACACAAGCACAAGTGCCAATACCCTAAACTACGCAAGCACAAGTGCCAATACCCTAAACTACACAAGCACAAGTGCCAATACCCTAAACTACACAAGCACAAGTGCCAATACCCTAAACTACACAAGCACAAGTGCCAATACCCTAAACTACACAAGCACAAGTGCCAATACCCTAAACTACACAAGCACAAATGCCAATACCCTAAACTACACAAGCACAAATGCCAATACCCTACAATACGCAAGCACCGGTGCCAATACCCTAAACTAACCAAGCACAAGTGCCAATACCCTAAACTACACAAGCACAAATGCCAATACCCTAAACTACACAAGCACAAATGCCAATACCCTAAACTACACAAGCACAAATGCCAATACCCTAAACTACACAAGCACCCGTGCCAATATCCTAAACTACACAAGCACAAATGCCAATACCCTAAACTACACAAGCACAAATGCCAATACCATAAACTACACAAGCACCCGTGCCAATACCCTAAACTACACAAGCACCCGTGCCAATACCCTAAACTACACAAGCACAAGTGCCAATACCCTAAACTACACAAGCACAAATGCCAATACCCTAAACTACACAAGCACAAATGCCAATACCCTAAACTACACAAGCACAAATGCCAATACCCTAAACTACACAAGCACCCGTGCCAATATCCTAAACTACACAAGCACAAATGCCAATACCCTAAACTACACAAGCACACGTGCCAATACCCTAAACTACACAAGCACAAGTGCCAATACCCTAAACTACACAAGCACAAATGCCAATACCCTAAACTAACCAAGCACAAGTGCCAATACCCTAAACTACACAAGCACAAATGCCAATACCCTAAACTACACAAGCACAAATGCCAATACCCTAAACTACACAAGCACAAATGCCAATACCCTAAACTACACAAGCACAAATGCCAATACCCTAAACTACACAAGCACCCGTGCCAATATCCTAAACTACACAAGCACAAATGCCAATACCCTAAACTACACAAGCACAAATGCCAATACCCTAAACTACACAAGCACCCGTGCCAATACCCTAAACTAACAAGCACAAGTGCCAATACCCTAAACTACACAAGCACAAATGCCAATACCCTAAACTACACAAGCACAAATGCCAATACCCTAAACTAAGCAAGCGCGAGTATCAGGTCTCTCAACGTGGAGATGCATGTCAACATTTAACACTAAGCCAGCATGTGTATCATGACTCTTAGCTAAGCGAGCCCATGTATGTGTGTCAGATATCTCACCTAAACAATCATTATACACCTAACAGTAGCCTCTAAGAACAACTGATCAACATTGAAAGATATTTATTCCTTGTACACATTGTAGCACACAGCATTATATTGAAATTACCGTCTCTATATTATGTTGTTTTCAGCGATATTGCTTAGCAACCAGATTGGATTCTTCTGTTTCTTTCAAATGTCAATATACAAATGTTATGGAATTATTGCATAACATATCGTAAATACTACGTAAATAAAAAGGTAGTATCGATTATTTGACTGATATAATTGTCCACGAGGAAACTTGTGGTACAGCGAAGGTTAAGATTGTCAATGCATTATCGATAGAAGGGCCAGCATTTTATAACAAAATATAGAAAAGCTTCAACATGCAACGATATCACATGTCATAACATCAAAATACAATGATTTAATATACCACAGTATCAACGCATAACAACATAATATACCACACATTCAACATAATATGATATACTATACCACACGGTCATCATATTAATATGATATACCACACAGTCAACATAGAATGATATAACACACGGTCAACATACAATGATATACTATACCACACGGTCAACATACAATGATATAACATGCCCCACAGTCAACACACAATGATATAACATACCACATGATCAACATACAATGATATACTATACCACACGGTCAACATATAATGATATAACATGCCACACGGTCAACATACAATGATATACTATACCACACGTTCAACATACAATGATATAACATGCCACACAATCAACATACAATGATATACTATACCACACGGTCAACATACAATGATATAACATGCCACACGGTCAACATACAATGATATAACATGCCACACTGTCAACATATAATGATAAATCACGGTGTCAACATACAATGATACCATATACCACACGGTCAACATACAATGATACCATATACCACACGGTCAACATACAATGATAAAATATACCACACGGTCAACATGCAATGATAAAATATACAACACGGTCAGCATACAATGATACCATATACCACACGGTCAACATACAATGATAAAATATACGACACGGTCAACATATAATGATACCATATACCACACGGTCAACATACAATGATACCATATACTACACCGTCAACATACAATGATACAATATACCACACGGTCAACATACAATGAACACTATACCACACGGTCAACATACACTGATACAATATACTACACCGTCAACATACAATGATACAATATACCACACGGTCAACATACAATGAACACTATACCACACGGTCAACATACACTGATACAATATACTACACCGTCAACATACAATGATACAATATACCACACGGTCAACATACAATGATACTATATACGACACGGTCAACATACAATGATACCATATACCACACGGTCAACATAAAATGATAAAATATACCACACGGTCAACATACAATGATAAAATATACAACACGGTCAACATGCAATGATATACTATACTACACGGTTAACATACAATGATATACCACGCAGTTAACATAGAATGATATAACACACGGTCAACATACAATGATACCCTACATCACACGGTCAACATACAATGATACCCTACATCACACGGTCAACATACAATGATACCCTACATCACACGGTCAACATACAATGATACCCTACATCACACGGTCAACATACAATGATATACTATACTACACACAACATACAATGATGCAATATACCACTCGGTCTACATACAATGATATACTATACTACATGCAACATACAATGATATACTATACTACACGCAACATACAATGATATACTATACTACACGCAACATACAATGAAACAATATACCACACGGTCAACATACAATGAAACAATATACCACACGGTCAACATGCAATGATATACTATACTACACTGTTAACATACAATGATATACTATGCTTCACGGTCAACATACAATGAAACAATATACCACACGGTCAACATACAATGATACCATATACCACTCGGTCAACATACAATGATACCATATACCACTCGGTCAACATACAATGATACCATATACCACACGAGGCGCGTTAGCCAGGGAGTAAATATCATATCTCCCTGGACCGCGTGCCCCCATGGCGACAACCACATGATTTGCGAGGAGTTGTTTCCCTTCCAGTTATTTACAAATGGCAGACGAACAGAAACGCAAACGTTTTCGTGCAGTCGAAGAAGCAGAAATAGATAAAATTCTGCAAGATTGCTCAGAACACGAAAATATCAACAAATGTACATGCCAACTGTTTTAATAACACCTTGACTTGGAATCGTATCAAATGAGCGACCGGGATCACAGGGGTTTGTGATAAAAATAATATTTCATATATTCTTTTTTTGAGTATCATCATTACTGATTATTTTTCGGTATAATAAACAACTTATGACTCTCACATTTCCCTCGGGCAAGCCCTCGGGATACCTTCGGGTAAACAAACCATCATATTACCCTGCATCCAGGGCCATAAATGCATAATATAACACAAGGGCAACATACAATGATATGATTTTGTAGACAAATGACTGTCAATAGGCTGTGTTATATCTTGTAATGTATTTGAGAAGTGTTCATCCCTCCTTCATTAGCCGGTAGAGGTTAGATCCAAACTTGGTTCTCTTTATCATTACCTTGATGATTTATTTTAGTGGAAAAAAATCCGCTAGATTGTTCCAGGAGCAGCGGAATGTCCAGAGGACTGACATTCCATTACAGTTCAAACAAATGATCTGCAAGTTGAAGTGGATAGACTCTTAAGTGTATTTATCGCTGAAAACACCAAGATGACATATCAAACAGTGTTAAATCCTTGGAGAACTTCACTACCTGTTGACATGGCCACCAGCATTGGAAAAAGTGGTATACTGTTTTGTGCATTTGTCATTGTATCAGAAATCAGCAGCAACAGCTTATTTGCTATGATTTATCAATTATATTTACTGTGTATGTGTAAGTTAGAAAACAACTCGGATCCCACAAAATGATTCATAGTAAACCCGACGTTTGGGGTTTGAAACGGGCAAAAAAGACAACTAACCCTTGTTACCCAATCACAAAAAAAGTATTTGGAAGAATTATTGGTGTGTTACCAACTGTTTGCTATGATAGGTATTAGTTTGTATTGTTAAAAGTTGCTTATACTTTGTCCTCTGCATGGTTTTTGCGAGTAGTGGAAATAACTGTTAAAAGAGAATGTCAGATACAGAACGTTGCTAGTGTAAAGTATGTGACACCAGGCAAAAATAGCTCAAAGTTATACCTTAAAAATTGTTCCTCAAAATCTTATCAGTTAGGGAAAGGAACAACGCTTTTCATTCATAGAAGTAATGGAGGGATCTGCCCTCTTCAAAGTATGAAGGGATTTTTAAAGATCCGTCCAAAACGTTATGGCCCTATTTGATATCAAGGGAAACTTTTAGGACAAGGTATCACTTTAGCGCTGTTTTAAAAACGCTCTTTGTCATTAAGGGTATGATGCATTTTCTTACAAGTCGCATTATTTTAGAATAGGCGCAGCAATTTTAGCTACTGTGTTAGGAGTCTCAGACAAGGCTTTAAAAAGGACAGGACGATGGTCATCGCAATGTTTCCTTACTTACGTATACCTACTCCTTAGATGGGGAGGATAAATATCTTCATTCTTGGGTACCAAACTGAAAACCCTTTTTTTTAGATCTTTCAGGTTTGACATTGTGGTGTGGTGGTTTGTCCATCGTTAAAATAAGTTTCAGTTTGGGTTTCAATTTGAGGCAATGTACAAATGTAGCGGCCTGGAGGTCAAGACCTTGGCTTACAAAGGCTAAATGTGTATATTTGGTGGCAAGGCTATGGGTGACTTAATCTTAGGGACCTTGATATAAAGATTAATCTGTTAGAATCTATAGGGCAAGTCTCTGATTTCAGTGTACTACATTCATTTAGGAGGCAACGATATCGGGGGATGTCCTCCAGGAAAAATTGTTCACAGAGCTCAAATTATAATTGTTAAGCTTGTGCATCAATTCCCCAGAGAAAAAAAATGTGGTCTCAAATTCTACCTCGCTTGGAATGGAGGTGTTGCATGCTAGAAGAATGTGATGCAATTGACCGCTGAAGCTGTTAGGTTGAAGAGTGCTTGTGCATCAACTGACAATGAAAATTAGGGGTTTTATATCAAACATCAAGACAGTACTCGTAAGATCCATAACCCTATTATGATGGGGTGCATTTGTCCGTCACAGGGAATAAGATAATTCTGAATGGCTTACAAGGAAGCATTTAGGAACTCTCAACAGAAGGAGGATATGTTTTTCCTTATGATACAGCTTGATGGAGGTTATTGAACGTTATTAGTAAGCTCTATTTATATTACAGGTAGAGACGTACATTGTCACGGGTACTTACTTTACCGTTTCCTCCCAATTATTGTATGGTGATGGTTTCGGTGGAGCTAGCGGCCCACAGTGACCATTTGGCAGCTTCACGCGGAAGTAATATTTTTTGATCACCGTTATCGGGGTCAAAATATACTTCTTTAACAATTGGTTGAAGTAAATTGGATTTAACATTATTAAGTAATTTGAAAATGACGATTTCTTATTATTGACTGAATTAAGTGAATACAGATGTTTATTTTATGATACATTAAGTGAATGCAGTTGATTACATTAGATTGAGTAAACTCAAATGATTATCAAATTTAGTGAATTCAAATGAATATTAAATTAAGTGAATATTGAATTCATTGATTATTGAATTGATTGAATATTGAATTGAGTGAATATTGAAATGAGTGGATATTTAATTGAGTGAATATTGAAAACGACTGATTATTGAATTGAGTGAATATTGAATTGAATGAATATCTAATTGTGTGTAAATTGTGGCTGACCATTTACGGCAGCCAGATATATTGTAAAATATATTAGCCGTGACCACACATCACCAAACTATATATAGAATTTAAGTAGTCTTTATTACTGCGTTATTTGATTCTTTCTCAAAATGACAAAAAACCACTTTATCAACATGCAATGGCTAATATGCAGCAGCAAAATGTATGTCAGATTACACCACCACGGCAAGACACGACCACAGTAAGATAACACCACCACGGCAAGACACGACCACAGTAAGATAACACCACCACGGCAAGACACGACCACAGTAAGATTACACCACCACGGCAAGACAGGACCACAGTAAGATAACACCGCCACGGCAAGACACGACCACAGTAAGATAACACCGCCACGGCAAGACAGGACCACAGTAAGATAACACCACCACGGCAAGACACGACCACAGTAAGATAACACCGCCACGGCAAGACAGGACCACAGTAAGATTACACCACCACGGCAAGACACGACCACAGTAAGATTACACCACCACGACAAGACACGACCACAGTAAGATTACACCACCACGACAAGACACGAACACAGTAAGATTACACCACCACGACAAGACACGAACACAGTAAGATTACACCACCACGACAAGACAGGACCACAGTAAGATTACACCACCACGGCAAGACACGACCACAGTAAGATTACACCACCACGACAAGACACGACCACAGTAAGATTACACCACCACGACAAGACACGACCACAGTAAGATTACACCACCACGACAAGACACGAACACAGTAAGATTACACCACCACGGCAAGACACGACCACAGTAAGATAACACCACCACGGCAAGACACGACCACAGTAAGATTACACCACCACGGCAAGACACGAACACAGTAAGATTACACCACCACGACAAGACACGACCACATTAAGATTACACCACCACGGCAAGACACGACCACATTAAGATTACACCACCACGGCAAGACACGGCCAGAGTATCAACACTGTCCAATTGTAAAGAATGATTTGGATCGACAATTCTCAAAATCAAAGAGGACAGCTGTACCCAGTCTCAAATGAAACCATGATTTCTACATTTCTCTATTAACGGTTGTCCTTGTTTTATCGTTTGTATAATCTAGATGGTCTTTATTATGCTATTAACCGATCAAGTAATCAAACAACTAATCACACAATAAAAGCACGCTTCTATAGATCTATCACGTGACTTCATGACGGAGAGATCGGTATGAATCAGTTGTTTCAGACATCAGCACACCTTTAATTTCGATACGTTTATTTCGCTGATTCTTGTATATAAATGTAAACCAATTAGAGATACCTTCCTTAAAACTTAAATAATTAGTGTGGATGCCACTATAGGTACACAATATTGGTGAGGTTAACAAATACCTTACATATATTGAGTTGGATTTTTTATTCAATACAGAGCATTTCTTTTTACGCGAAGTCTGCGATTCGATAAGCTGACCTCATACGAATGTCAGGCATATGTTATATTTAGCAGCACTTTCTAAAAATATATGTTCCTACTGAAGTACACTGAACGGAAGTTGTCCCCGACTTATTTCTAGGCCTCTTCATCAATTTCCGTTCCTTTTGTACAAACACTGCCATATTATTGGCAAGATAAACATACCAAAGCACACAGTATTGCTTTAAATTTAAGTCTATATTTTCTTTCAGACAGCAAATTCATTTTCAAATATTTTGATATTTTCATGTGCAATCGCTGAGGAAAGTATTAATGGCTTTCAGCACAAGCATGGAGTTGTACTCAACGAAGGCGAAACTAGCAATAGGACACACCTCTGGGGAAAGCACGATATCAGTACGACACACACATAGGGCACGTTACAATAGCAATACGAAAATACATACAGGGTACGTAAAAATGGCAGTACAACACACACATAGGGCACGTGAAAATAGCTGTGTGGAATTACATACAGCGTACGTAAAAATGGCAGTACGCCACACACATAGGGCACGTGAAAATAGCAGTGTGGAATTACATACAGGGTACGTAAAAAATGGCAATACAACACACACATAGTGCACGTGAAAATAGCAGTGTGGAATTACATACAGGGTACGTAAAAATGGCAGTACAACACACACATAGCAGTGTTACACATAAATAGGGCAAGCAACAATATCAGTATAACACACATAACAGGCACGCGAAAATGGAAGTGGGAAACACACACATTGCACGTTACAATAGCAGTATTACACACAAACACATTGCACGTTACAATAGCAGTATTACACACAAACACATGGCATGTTACAATAGCAGTAGTACACACACACATATGACACGTTACAATAACATTATTACACACACATATAAGACACGTGACAATAGCAGTATTACACACACACATATGGCACGTTACAATAGCAGTATTACACACACACATGACACGTTACAATAACAGTATAACACACACACACACACATGGCACGTTACAATAACAGTAATACACACACACACACACACACACATATGACACGTTACATTTGTATGTGTGTGTGTGTAATACTGTAACGTGCCATATGTGTGTGTGTGTGTGTAATACTGTTAATGTAACGTGCCATGTGTGTGTGTGTAATACTGTAACTTGCCATATGTGTGTGTGTGTAATACTGTTATTGTAACGTGCCATGTGTGTGTGTGTGTAATACTGTTATTGTAACGTGCCATGTGTGTGTGTGTAATACTGCTATTGTAACGTGCCATGTGTGTGTGTGTAATACTGTTATTGTAACGTGCCATGTGTGTGTTATACTGTTATTGTCACGTGACTTATGTATGTGTGTAATACTGCTATTGGAACGTGTTATATGTGTGTGTGTAATACTGTTATTGTCACGTGACTTATGTGTGTGTGTAATACTGCTATTGTAACGTGTCATATGTGTGTGTGTAATACTGTTATTGTAACGTGTCATATGTGTGTGCGTAATACTGCTGTTGTAACGTGCCATGTGTGTGTGTGTATTACTGCTATTGTAACATGCCATGTGTGTGTATGTAAAGAATAGTCACATAATATAACAAACGTTTGTTTGGACATTTACTTTCTTCAAATTGATAATCATTTGCTGTAGATGCTATCAGTTTTTTCTATTGTTACCTTGTGTTAAGATGTAGCATGCAATAATTCTAAGTCACGGAAATGGCAAAATCTGAAAAATAGCCAAGCTGTCATGCTCACAAGTATCTATAGCCAAGGGTAGGAACATGTGTTTGATCGGATTTTACTTTATGTACGTATTAACGCTTATTTTGTTTTGACATTGAAATGCAAGTGGCGATTTTAAATAGCAATACACAAATATGGTATATAGGGAGGAATTGTAATAAATAGAAAAGCTCCAGTATCAAATGTTTAAGACATCTGACCACAGTAAGACGGCCTTTTAAAGTCGAATTGTTAAATTGGTGAATTTTTCAGAAATAGGCATAATTTACCCCAAACTCAACGGTTGAATTTTTTTTCTAAAGCAGTCTTTTTTTCCCATTTCTAGAATTCGTTATAATGTCTATTAAGAGTATTTTTGATGTTTTGAGTGCCTCCTTATATGCCATATTTGCGAGATATCATTCACGACCACCATTTACACCTGCAGGTCAAGATACAAAACATTGCTTATAAAACCAATGCTCCTAATTTGTGCTTTAGACACTTGTGAGCAAAACGACATGACTAGTTTGTGCAATATAGGTATGTGATACAATTGAGCTAATTATGTCCCCCTAAAACACCCATTTTTCGTATGTTCTGTTAAATTTACAAACAGCTTAACAAATTACATGTCAACAACAAGTCTCACTGTTTGCCATGATACATACTAAAAGTTCAGCAAGTTATTTCTGTTAAATTGTACCATAGTTGTAATTTATAGGCTGGTACAATATCTGTTTAGATGCCCCATAATGAATCTGAATATTTTACTGACAGAAGCTTATTTGCTGTACACATACATATATAAACTATCAGATGGGAGTACAGCGGCGTACTAGGGCTACTTCAAACATTTCTATCTTGTTCGTACAACTCATAAGAAAGTCAGTTATACGTACAAGGTAAACATTCTTTGCATTTGCGATAATACTCCGCCGTAAACAACAGTGCATATCAACATTAAAACGAGACCATATTCTTATTAGTGGACACAAGATATGGCTTTCCATTTTACTAAGGTCAATGTCACAGCCATTTGACAGCATTGGACTGCACATCGGCTTTTTATTGGGCAACCAGTTGTTTCAAGAGGGTAAACGTCCGATTCGATGACAACCCTAAAGTCCAACCCGGCTAGGCATATTGTCTAATCTATGATATGGCTGGTGATTATGGAAACACTTCGCAAATCAACTAGCATCGAACAAGTCGGACTCCATATCGTACAAGGAAAAACAATATTTTTGCAACGAGATCATTATGTCGACCATACAACTGCCCTGTGGTCTTTCTCGGCCTCCCAAAACATAATGCGTTGTTTGCGCTGTTTGCACTGTCTGTCGGTCGTTGGAAAGCCCAAGGCTTGGGCGGCATTGTAAGATAATCCGACTTAAAATATAGAGATTAAAAGTGAAATGTAATTATTAATCCATCTCTGACACCTAGATCACGTGACGATCCGATTTCCACGTCTCCATAGAGACAACGGATAAAATGGCTGCCAACCTGCAGAACGATACTGACGTCACTATAGTGTCATTTGTATCATTTTAAATGCTTATTCCTCCCTCGTAACATTGTTATGTATAATACAAACAAATACGACCTGATGATTGTAAATCTGCTTTTGATCACTCTGTGAGTTGGTATTTACGGTACTCGAAGAAATCTATGTTTATGAGTAGCGAGTTGAATATCAAATAAATTGTCACGGCAGAAACACATCTTGTCATTATATTAACAATCTGTCACGTACTGCTCTATAGAATTTCATTTTGATTTCCTGAAATATGTCGTATCAAAGAAAAAGTGCCCACCACAAAACAAAGATTATAATAAATGAGACTGGCAACGTGTCGAATCAAAACTTAATACCACTTGAATGTCCAATTAACCAAATCAATCATAACAAATTTCCATGGTTTCCTTTTTTAAATTAACATTACGTAAACGTGTAAAATCCAACCCTAAAAATCAATTCTGAAAAGAAGCTGTACAATTAGTGCAGCTCACTGCAAAATATTTGTTATCACTATGAAACTATTGCAATCTAATATTTGAACATGGAAAACAACATAAAAGGCCAAATTGACAAATTTTGAAGAGGAGGTGACTTTCACACTATTAAGTAAATCAGATATTCAAAAGAGAATGAAATCATTTAAAAAGGATTGGTACGTGACATGCGCAGCAACGGTGGCGTGAAAATGCATTGTATAATTTCACAAAACTGAGTTTCATTTAACGCATTGTAGTTTTGCTTGATTTGTCGGTACACTAATCATAAAGTTAAAGAAGTTTTCTCTTAGATTTTTTTTTTCATTCCATGAATTCTTAATGACGAAAACGATTTATCTGAATAATGAAAATAAAGGCTTATAAAAGGTAAAGTGCGAACAGATGGGCGGAGTTATATAGGAGTCATTTGTAAGTGATTCCATTGCCGAGGATATAGAGCTTTGACATGTCTCGTTGACGTCAGAAAAAACACTATTCAAGTACTGACTCCACTTGAGAGCAGCGAGAACAATCGTCTGTTCGCTATCACGTGTCACTCTGTGTAGTGTCTCTATCACGTGCCCTATGAATTGTTTTATTGCTTGGCAACACTGTAATGCAATCCAATCAACGAAATAAATGTCTATAAGTTTGTATCCTCTCTCCGTTTAAAGTAGATTGGTCATTCGGGTTGGTTTTTTTTTTGTTTTTTGTTTGTGTGTGTCGTCTATTTTCCCCCTCTCTTATAAAGCATAAAATTAGCACAGAAATATGATAAGGGGTCATTTATCATGCTCCTTAATGCAATATAGGGCAAAGCACAGAACAATAAACATCGACAAACAATTGTATTTTCAAAACTTAAGTTCAATGCTAGTTACTGGAGGGGAATCGGAATTCAGATTGATAATTCTCGCCATGTCTAGAAGATTAACATGTGGAGCAATATGTTCTGGAATAGTGTTACCAAGGAAACCTACTGCGAATTGAGATGAACATATTTTTCAATCGCAAACAAGCACAGACAGATTGGCATCACAGGCTTCAGATAGGAGCGAGGCTCGAGAAGATAGTAGAAGGCCAATTGTCAGTTTAATCCTATCGTCAACGACAATCTATAACAGTCTTGTCAAATTAATTGTGAAATGCAGTTCATAATACGGCGTTGTTTTGATCTACTTTGATATCAACCAATTACAAATGTATATAGATTTGTTGTACAACGGTCGAGGAATAATATTCATGGATATTTCGCTATCTGCAGCCTTTTAAGAACAACGGTTACCGATAAGGATTCGGACCTACTCTGTTTTTTGTTTGTTTGTTTTTTTTTGTTTGTCTTTTGTTTGTTGGGGTTTTTGGGTTTTTGTGTGTGTGTGTGTGTGTGTGTGTGTGTGTGTGTGTGTGTGTGTGTTTTTGTTGTTGGTTTTTTTTTTTGTTGGGGGGGGGGGGGGGGGGGTTAACAGCTTAAGGGTCCTTCCATAAAAAAGATAAAGTAATTGATTGGATGCGGATTCAGCATCCACAAGATTCATCATCCACATGCATTCGTTCCTTTAAACATTTCGCAACACTGCGCCCCTCTATATTCAAACACCCCGTTCCTAACCGTGATAAGATGGCTCGTGTCTCTTATTGAATCATACAATTAGTTCAACCAAGACAATACATACGTCCATCCTACAGGACCAGTATATATAGGGAAAATGGCATTAGATGAAACGCTTTTCCGTTCAGTTAACTTTACTCTACATCCACCAAGTTCTAAACCCAAAATTTGATTTCTAGGTTTCCATAGAAATATATTTACGAATCCTCAGAGAGTAACCTTTTGGTATCAAAATAGTCATGACTCGTCCAATTTGCCTGTTCATGTAACATTCCAGACGAAAACATCCTTGAAAATCTGGAATTTATATAAATAATACATCAGGAAGCATAGAGACAATGGTGTAACATATAAGATTCCGTGTTTGTGGTTCTCGATTTAAAATCGGGGTTTACTCACGAGAAGGCCGACCTAGACGAGGTAAACAAAACACTACATCCCAGAATCTCTGGAACGTCTCCAAAACCTCGACATTTCAACAAAAAATGTGAAACTTTTTAATCCAAAACTTCTCTGTCGATAGATTTTCATTCGTTTCATTATTGCTTTGTAATTGTACCTTGTCTGTTTTTGTAATGTAAAGAACAACTAGAACTATGGTTTATAATGAGGGTACACTATGATTTATAATGAGAGTACACTACGGTTTATATTGAGAGTACACTACGGTTTATATTGAGAGTACACTAAGGTTTATGTTGAGAGTACACTAAGGTTTATATTGAGAGTACACTACGGTTAGTATTGAGAGTACACTACGGTATATATTGAGAGTACAATAAGGTTTATATTGAGAGTACACTACGGTTTATATTGAGAGTACACTAAGGTTTATATTGAGAGTACACTACGGTTTATAATGAGAGTACACTACGGTTGATAATGAGAGTACACTATGGTTTATAATGAGGGTACACTACGGTTTATAATGAGAGTACACTATGGTTTATAATGAGAGTACACTACGTATATATTGAGAGTACACTACGGTTTATAATGAGAGTACACTATGGTTTATAATGAGGGTACACTACGGTTTATATTGAGAGTACACTACGGTTTATATTGAGAGTACACTACGGTTGATAATGAGGGTACACTACGGTTTATAATGAGAGTACACTATGATTTATATTGAGGGTACACTACGGTTTATAATGAGAGTACACTATGATTTATAATGAGAGTACACTAAGGTTTATATTGAGAGTACACTAAGGTTTATAATGAGAGTACACTACGGTTTATATTGAGGGTATACTACGGTATATATTGAGGGTACACTACGGTTTATATTGAGAGTACACTACGGTTTATATTGAGGGTACACTAAGGTTTATATTGAGTGTATACTACGGTTTATAATGAGAGTACACTACGGTTTATATTGAGGGTACACTACGGTTTATATTGAGGGTATACTACGGTATATATTGAGGGTACACTATGGTTTATATTGAGAGAACACTACGGTTTATAATGAGGGTACACTAAGGTTTATATTGAGAGTATACTACGGTATATATTGAGGGTACACTACGGTTTATATTGAGAGTACACTACGGTTTATATTGAGGGTACACTATGGTTATATTGAGAGTACACTACGGTTTATATTGAGAGTACACTAAGGTTTATAATGAGAGTACACTACGGTATATATTGAGAGTACAACAAGGTTTATATTGAGAGTACACTAAGGTTTATAATGAGAGTACACTACGGTTTATATTGAGAGTACACTTCGGTTTATATTGAGAGTACACTACGGTATATATTGAGAGTACAACAAGGTTTATATTGAGAGTATACTACGGTATATATTGAGGGTACACTACGGTTTATATTGAGAGTACACTACGGTTTATATTGAGGGTACACTAAGGTTTATATTGAGAGTATACTACGGTTTATAATGAGAGTACACTACGGTTTATATTGAGGGTACACTACGGTTTATATTGAGGGTATACTACGGTATATATTGAGGGTACACTATGGTTTATATTGAGAGAACACTACGGTTTATAATGAGGGTACACTAAGGTTTATATTGAGAGTATACTACGGTATATATTGAGGGTACACTACGGTTTATATTGAGAGTACACTACGGTTTATATTGAGGGTACACTACGGTTAGTATTGAGAGTACACTACGGTATATATTGAGAGTACAATAAGGTTTATATTGAGAGTACACTACGGTTTATATTGAGAGTACACTAAGGTTTATATTGAGAGTACACTACGGTTTATAATGAGAGTACACTACGGTTGATAATGAGAGTACACTATGGTTTATAATGAGGGTACACTACGGTTTATAATGAGAGTACACTATGGTTTATAATGAGAGTACACTACGTATATATTGAGAGTACACTACGGTTTATAATGAGAGTACACTATGGTTTATAATGAGGGTACACTACGGTTTATATTGAGAGTACACTACGGTTTATATTGAGAGTACACTACGGTTGATAATGAGGGTACACTACGGTTTATAATGAGAGTACACTATGATTTATATTGAGGGTACACTTCGGTTTATAATGAGAGTACACTATGATTTATAATGAGAGTACACTAAGGTTTATATTGAGAGTACACTAAGGTTTATAATGAGAGTACACTACGGTTTATATTGAGGGTATACTACGGTATATATTGAGGGTACACTACGGTTTATATTGAGAGTACACTACGGTTTATATTGAGGGTACACTAAGGTTTATATTGAGAGTATACTACGGTTTATAATGAGAGTACACTACGGTTTATATTGAGGGTACACTACGGTTTATATTGAGGGTATACTACGGTATATATTGAGGGTACACTATGGTTTATATTGAGAGAACACTACGGTTTATAATGAGGGTACACTAAGGTTTATATTGAGAGTATACTACGGTATATATTGAGGGTACACTACGGTTTATATTGAGAGTATACTACGGTTTATATTGAGAGTACACTACGGTTTATATTGAGGGTACACTATGGTTATATTGAGAGTACACTACGGTTTATATTGAGAGTACACTAAGGTTTATAATGAGAGTACACTACGGTATATATTGAGAGTACAACAAGGTTTATATTGAGAGTACACTAAGGTTTATAATGAGAGTACACTACGGTTTATATTGAGAGTACACTTCGGTTTATATTGAGAGTACACTACGGTATATATTGAGAGTACAATAAGGTTTATATTGAGAGTACACTACGGTTTATATTGAGAGTACACTAAGGTTTATATTGAGAGTACACTACGGTTTATAATGAGAGTACACTACGGTTGATAATGAGAGTACACTATGGTTTATAATGAGGGTACACTACGGTTTATAATGAGAGTACACTATGGTTTATAATGAGAGTACACTACGTATATATTGAGAGTACACTACGGTTTATAATGAGAGTACACTATGGTTTATAATGAGGGTACACTACGGTTTATATTGAGAGTACACTACGGTTTATATTGAGAGTACACTACGGTTGATAATGAGGGTACACTACGGTTTATAATGAGAGTACACTATGATTTATATTGAGGGTACACTACGGTTTATAATGAGAGTACACTATGATTTATAATGAGAGTACACTAAGGTTTATATTGAGAGTACACTAAGGTTTATAATGAGAGTACACTACGGTTTATATTGAGGGTATACTACGGTATATATTGAGGGTACACTACGGTTTATATTGAGAGTACACTACGGTTTATATTGAGGGTACACTAAGGTTTATATTGAGTGTATACTACGGTTTATAATGAGAGTACACTACGGTTTATATTGAGAGTACACTACGGTTGATAATGAGGGTACACTACGGTTTATAATGAGGGTATACTACGGTATATATTGAGGGTACACTATGGTTTATATTGAGAGAACACTACGGTTTATAATGAGGGTACACTAAGGTTTATATTGAGAGTATACTACGGTATATATTGAGGGTACACTACGGTTTATATTGAGAGTACACTACGGTTTATATTGAGGGTACACTATGGTTATATTGAGAGTACACTACGGTTTATATTGAGAGTACACTAAGGTTTATAATGAGAGTACACTACGGTATATATTGAGAGTACAACAAGGTTTATATTGAGAGTACACTAAGGTTTATAATGAGAGTACACTACGGTTTATATTGAGAGTACACTTCGGTTTATATTGAGAGTACACTACGGTATATATTGAGAGTACAACAAGGTTTATATTGAGAGTATACTACGGTATATATTGAGGGTACACTACGGTTTATATTGAGAGTACACTACGGTTTATATTGAGGGTACACTAAGGTTTATATTGAGAGTATACTACGGTTTATAATGAGAGTACACTACGGTTTATATTGAGGGTACACTACGGTTTATATTGAGGGTATACTACGGTATATATTGAGGGTACACTATGGTTTATATTGAGAGAACACTACGGTTTATAATGAGGGTACACAAAGGTTTATATTGAGAGTATACTACGGTATATATTGAGGGTACACTACGGTTTATATTGAGAGTACACTACGGTTTATATTGAGGGTACACTACGGTTAGTATTGAGAGTACACTACGGTATATATTGAGAGTACAATAAGGTTTATATTGAGAGTACACTACGGTTTATATTGAGAGTACACTAAGGTTTATATTGAGAGTACACTACGGTTTATAATGAGAGTACACTACGGTTGATAATGAGAGTACACTATGGTTTATAATGAGGGTACACTACGGTTTATAATGAGAGTACACTATGGTTTATAATGAGAGTACACTACGTATATATTGAGAGTACACTACGGTTTATAATGAGAGTACACTATGGTTTATAATGAGGGTACACTACGGTTTATATTGAGAGTACACTACGGTTTATATTGAGAGTACACTACGGTTGATAATGAGGGTACACTACGGTTTATAATGAGAGTACACTATGATTTATATTGAGGGTACACTTCGGTTTATAATGAGAGTACACTATGATTTATAATGAGAGTACACTAAGGTTTATATTGAGAGTACACTAAGGTTTATAATGAGAGTACACTACGGTTTATATTGAGGGTATACTACGGTATATATTGAGGGTACACTACGGTTTATATTGAGAGTACACTACGGTTTATATTGAGGGTACACTAAGGTTTATATTGAGAGTATACTACGGTTTATAATGAGAGTACACTACGGTTTATATTGAGGGTACACTACGGTTTATATTGAGGGTATACTACGGTATATATTGAGGGTACACTATGGTTTATATTGAGAGAACACTACGGTTTATAATGAGGGTACACTAAGGTTTATATTGAGAGTATACTACGGTATATATTGAGGGTACACTACGGTTTATATTGAGAGTATACTACGGTTTATATTGAGAGTACACTACGGTTTATATTGAGGGTACACTATGGTTATATTGAGAGTACACTACGGTTTATATTGAGAGTACACTAAGGTTTATAATGAGAGTACACTACGGTATATATTGAGAGTACAACAAGGTTTATATTGAGAGTACACTAAGGTTTATAATGAGAGTACACTACGGTTTATATTGAGAGTACACTTCGGTTTATATTGAGAGTACACTACGGTATATATTGAGAGTACAACAAGGTTTATATTGAGAGTATACTACGGTATATATTGAGGGTACACTACGGTTTATATTGAGAGTACACTACGGTTTATATTGATGGTACACTAAGGTTTATATTGAGAGTATACTACGGTTTATAATGAGAGTACACTACGGTTTATATTGAGGGTACACTACGGTTTATATTGAGGGTATACTACGGTATATATTGAGGGTACACTACGGTTTATAATGAGGGTACACTAAGGTTTATATTGAGAGTATACTACGGTATATATTGAGGGTACACTACGGTTTATATTGAGAGTATACTACGGTTTATATTGAGAGTACACTACGGTTTATATTGAGGGTACACTATGGTTATATTGAGAGTACACTACGGTTTATATTGAGAGTACACTAAGGTTTATAATGAGAGTACACTACGGTATATATTGAGAGTACAACAAGGTTTATATTGAGAGTACACTAAGGTTTATAATGAGAGTACACTACGGTTTATATTGAGAGTACACTTCGGTTTATATTGAGAGTACACTACGGTATATATTGAGAGTACAACAAGGTTTATATTGAGAGTATACTACGGTATATATTGAGGGTACACTACGGTTTATATTGAGAGTACACTACGGTTTATATTGAGGGTACACTAAGGTTTATATTGAGAGTATACTACGGTTTATAATGAGAGTGCACTATGGTTGATAATGAGGGTACACTATGGTTTATATTGAGAGAACACTACGGTTTATAATGAGGGTACACTAAGGTTTATATTGAGAGTATACTACGGTATATATTGAGGGTACACTACGGTTTATATTGAGAGTATACTACGGTTTATATTGAGAGTACACTACGGTTTATATTGAGGGTACACTATGGTTATATTGAGAGTACACTACGGTTTATATTGAGAGTACACTAAGGTTTATAATGAGAGTACACTACGGTTTATATTGAGGGTATACTACGGTATATATTGAGGGTACACTACGGTTTATATTGAGAGTACACTACGGTTTATATTGAGGGTACACTAAGGCTTATATTGAGAGTATACTACGGTTTATAATGAGAGTGCACTATGGTTTATAATGAGGGTACACTATGGTTTATATTGAGAGAACACTACGGTTTATAATGAGGGTACACTAAGGTTTATATTGAGAGTATACTACGGTATATATTGAGGGTACACTACGGTTTATATTGAGAGTATACTACGGTTTATATTGAGAGTACACTACGGTTTATATTGAGGGTACACTATGGTTATATTGAGAGTACACTACGGTTTATATTGAGAGTACACTAAGGTTTATAATGAGAGTACACTACGGTTTATATTGAGAGTACATTTCGGTTTATATTGAGAGTACACTACGGTATATATTGAGAGTACAACAAGGTTTATATTGAGAGTGCACTACGGTATATATTGAGAGTACACTAAGGTTTATATTGAGAGTATACTACGGTATATATTGAGGGTACACTACGGTTTATATTGAGAGTACACTACGGTTAGTATTGAGAGTACACTACGGTATATATTGAGAGTACAATAAGGTTTATATTGAGAGTACACTACGGTTTATATTGAGAGTACACTAAGGTTTATATTGAGAGTACACTACGGTTTATAATGAGAGTACACTACGGTTGATAATGAGAGTACACTATGGTTTATAATGAGGGTACACTACGGTTTATAATGAGAGTACACTATGGTTTATAATGAGAGTACACTACGTATATATTGAGAGTACACTACGGTTTATAATGAGAGTACACTATGGTTTATAATGAGGGTACACTACGGTTTATATTGAGAGTACACTACGGTTTATATTGAGAGTACACTACGGTTGATAATGAGGGTACACTACGGTTTATAATGAGAGTACACTATGATTTATATTGAGGGTACACTACGGTTTATAATGAGAGTACACTATGATTTATAATGAGAGTACACTAAGGTTTATATTGAGAGTACACTAAGGTTTATAATGAGAGTACACTACGGTTTATATTGAGGGTATACTACGGTATATATTGAGGGTACACTACGGTTTATATTGAGAGTACACTACGGTTTATATTGAGGGTACACTAAGGTTTATATTGAGAGTATACAACGGTTTATAATGAGAGTACACTACGGTTTATATTGAGGGTACACTACGGTTTATATTGAGGGTATACTACGGTATATATTGAGGGTACACTATGGTTTATATTGAGAGAACACTACGGTTTATAATGAGGGTACACTAAGGTTTATATTGAGAGTATACTACGGTATATATTGAGGGTACACTACGGTTTATATTGAGAGTATACTACGGTTTATATTGAGAGTACACTACGGTTTATATTGAGGGTGCACTATGGTTATATTGAGAGTACACTACGGTTTATATTGAGAGTACACTAAGGTTTATAATGAGAGTACACTACGGTATATATTGAGAGTACAACAAGGTTTATATTGAGAGTACACTAAGGTTTATAATGAGAGTACACTACGGTTTATATTGAGAGTACACTTCGGTTTATATTGAGAGTACACTACGGTATATATTGAGAGTACAACAAGGTTTATATTGAGAGTATACTACGGTATATATTGAGGGTACACTACGGTTTATATTGAGAGTACACTACGGTTTATATTGAGGGTACACTAAGGTTTATATTGAGAGTATACTACGGTTTATAATGAGAGTACACTACGGTTTATATTGAGGGTACACTACGGTTTATATTGAGGGTATACTACGGTATATATTGAGGGTACACTATGGTTTATATTGAGAGAACACTACGGTTTATAATGAGGGTACACTAAGGTTTGTATTGAGAGTATACTACGGTATATATTGAGGGTACACTACGGTTTATATTGAGAGTATACTACGGTTTATATTGAGAGTACACTACGGTTTATATTGAGGGTACACTATGGTTATATTGAGAGTACACTACGGTTTATATTGAGAGTACACTAAGGTTTATAATGAGAGTACACTACGGTATATATTGAGAGTACAACAAGGTTTATATTGAGAGTACACTAAGGTTGATAATGAGAGTACACTACGGTTTATATTGAGAGTACACTTCGGTTTATATTGAGAGTACACTACGGTATATATTGAGAGTACAACAAGGTTTATATTGAGAGTATACTACGGTATATATTGAGGGTACACTACGGTTTATATTGAGAGTACACTACGGTTTATATTGAGGGTACACTAAGGTTTATATTGAGAGTATACTACGGTTTATAATGAGAGTGCACTATGGTTTATAATGAGGGTACACTATGGTTTATATTGAGAGAACACTACGGTTTATAATGAGGGTACACTAAGGTTTATATTGAGAGTATACTACGGTATATATTGAGGGTACACTACGGTTTATATTGAGAGTATACTACGGTTTATATTGAGAGTACACTACGGTTTATATTGAGGGTACACTATGGTTATATTGAGAGTACACTACGGTTTATATTGAGAGTACACTAAGGTTTATAATGAGAGTACACTACGGTTTATATTGAGGGTATACTACGGTATATATTGAGGGTACACTACGGTTTATATTGAGAGTACACTACGGTTTATATTGAGGGTACACTAAGGTTTATATTGAGAGTATACTACGGTTTATAATGAGAGTGCACTATGGTTTATAATGAGGGTACACTATGGTTTATATTGAGAGAACACTACGGTTTATAATGAGGGTACACTAAGGTTTATATTGAGAGTATACTACGGTATATATTGAGGGTACACTACGGTTTATATTGAGAGTATACTACGGTTGATATTGAGAGTACACTACGGTATATATTGAGGGTACACTATGGTTATATTGAGAGTACACTACGGTTTATATTGAGAGTACACTTAAGTTTATAATGAGAGTACACTTAGGTTTATATTGAGAGTACACTACGGTTTATATTGAGAGTACACTACGGTATATATTGAGAGTACAACAAGGTTTATATTGAGAGTGCACTACGGTATATATTGAGAGTACACTAAGGTTTATATTGAGAGTACACTACGGTATATATTGAAAGTACACTACGGTATTATTGAGAGTACACTACGGTTTGTATTGAGAGTACACTACGGTATATATTGAAAGTACACTATGGTATTTGTTGAGAGTACACTACGGTTTATATTGAGAGTACACTACGGTTTATATTGAGAGTATACTACGGTTTATATTGAGGGTACACTACGGTTTATATTGAGAGTACACTAAGGTTTATATTGAGAGTACATTACGGTTTATATTGAGAGTACACTAAGGTTTATATTGAGAGTACACTACGGTATATATTGAAAGTACACTACGGTATTATTGAGAGTACACTACGGTTTGTATTGAGAGTACACTACGGTATATATTGAAAGTACACTATGGTATTTGTTGAGAGTACACTACGGTTTATATTGAGAGTACACTACGGTTTATATTGAGGGTACACTACGGTTTATATTGAGAGTACACTAAGGTTTATATTGAGAGTACACTACGGTTTATATTGAGAGTACACTACGGTTTATATTGAGGGTACACTACGGTTTATATTGAGAGTACACTACGGTATATATTGAGAGTACAACAAGGTTTATATTGAGAGTATACTACGGTATATATTGAGGGTACACTACGGTTTATATTGAGAGTACACTACGGTTTATATTGAGGGTACACTAAGGTTTATATTGAGAGTATACTAAGGTTTATATTGAGAGTACACTACGGTTTATAATGAGGGTACACTAAGGTTTATAATGAGAGTACACTACGGTTTATATTGAGAGTACACTTCGGTTTATATTGAGAGTACACTACGGTTTATATTGAGAGTACACTACGGTTTATATTGAGAGTATACTACGGTTTATATTGAGGGTACACTACGGTTTATATTGAGAGTACACTAAGGTTGATATTGAGAGTACACTACGGTTTATATTGAGAGTACACTACGGTTTATATTGAGGGTACACTACGGTTTATATTGAGAGTACACTACGGTATATATTGAGAGTACAACAAGGTTTATATTGAGAGTATACTACGGTATATATTGAGGGTACACTACGGTTTATATTGAGAGTACACTGCGGTTTATATTGAGGGTACACTAAGGTTTATATTGAGAGTATACTAAGGTTTATATTGAGAGTACACTACGGTTTATAATGAGGGTACACTAAGGTTTATATTGAGAGTACAAAGAAATATATCTGACATTTGCCAGTCTAAAATGAAACATCTCTGACAGTTGGCAGTCTTAAATTAAACATGTCTGACAGTTGGCAGTCTAAAATGAAACATCTCTGATAGTTGGCAGTCTAAAATGAAACATCTCTGACAGTTGGCAGTCTTAAATGAAACATTTCTGACAGTTGGCAGTCTAAAATGAAACATCTATGATAGTTGGCAGTCTAAAATGAAACATCTCTGATAGTTGGCAGTCTAAAACGAATCATCTCTGATAGTTGCCTGTCTAAAATGAAATATCACTGACAGTTGGCAGTCTTAAATGAAATATCTCTGACAGTTGCCACTCTAAAATGAAATGTTATAAATGTTTTCCGTGCTGAACTCTTCTATTTCTGTCGGTTAAACGTTAAAATATGTATATAACGTATGTGATTTTATTTTTCAATGGATGCTGACTTTCCATGTCAAGATAAATACCAAATAGTTTGACGTTCTGACGTGTGATTCGTGTTCTCTTTACACATAAACTAACGAATATACACAAGGGAAATTAAACTGCTTGATATATGTTCCACGTAGAGATTAATAGCATTCATCTTAGAATCATGTTAAATTCTAGACATAATTCCATTGAAAGGACAAACAGGCTTGTAATAAATTAAAAAGTGGCACTATTGCCCTGTTACGCTCTGGCGCCCATCACTGCTCTTAACCCATAAACTGTTGCTAAGATTATAAACATCAAACTCTTACCTTGTTCACTCTACGGAGGCGAAATCTGAATATTTCAAACACTGAGATATTGATGTTAGAAAGAAGCCAACGTTTTATTGTAAAGTCAATCCAGGGTCTTGATTAAAGAACCAGAACAGATATGTGTACCTCCTTACTTGGATGGACATCTATTGAAGCATACATAGATATCAAAAACCTTTGTTTCTAGGTAAGGTGTGAAGGATGAAAAGAACTGGGTTTTTTTTCATTTTAAGATGTTTTTGTATGAAATACCACATATTGTTAGCATACTTAAAAACGTATCAATTATTTGAATTTTTTTTTTAAATGTTGGTAGTTGATGGTACGTTTCTTAACGAAGTGCATCAGAAGAAAATTGTTTATAAATCTAAATTTAATTATGAAACAATGGCTTAGTCTCCGAGAATGTCCGAGGATGCAGATTTTTCAAGATTTTTATTACTGCATGACTCATAAATCCACACTACTGTATGTATGGAAACTAGCACTACATTATCAAAACTATCAGGAATATTACTCATAATAATCAGTTCGACAAGTGCAATTCAGCTTATAGTAGTTCTCTCTAGGCGAGAACTATACCGCAGCTAGTGTGTAGCAGGGTTACAGTAAGATACTTCATGTCAAAATAAATGTCTGGTTATTAATATATGTTTTTTGGAGTCTGCAGTATGTTTGTCTCCCTGTGGTAGTGTGGAACTGTGGATCTGATGCCAACTTTAATGTAACCTCACTAAAGCAAACCCATATTGCTGAATACACCAAGCAAAAGAAAAGACACATTACAGTTTATTATCGAACCTCTGTATCTAACCGTCTTTTCTAATCAAAAGTTCATTATTTTGTATTCAACCTTGACAGATTTAGCCTTGTGTTTAATTTCCCTTGTCTGCCAAATAGTAATGTAACTTTTTACTATAAACAAGAAATATCTTTAAAAAAGATAAACGGCATAGTTTTAATGCTGGTGGTTATAATGTAAAACTACTGGTGAAATAAATTAATGAACTACATTTTAATTAATAAATACGCAGTTTCAGCACGGATAACAAAATTATATCAGTTTCAATCATTTTTGGTGATAATAGGACTGCAAATGTGTCATTTGAATAGATGCATCCACTTATTCAGCTTGCTTTCAATTTAAAAGGGACATCACGATAAACGTTGCAAATTTCACTGAATGTACGCGTTTTGTACCTTTCCAGTTATGTTTCTGTGCTGTCCCAATGTTCACAGTCAATCCCTATGTCCAGCTTGACCACTCGATTTAGTTGGGAATCCCCCTCTTAATTTAGCGCGGAAATAATTTTTAAATTATTACGTGACTGTTTTGAAATCGTGGCAACACAAACAGACGACAGTTTACAAGGCGATATCTATATTCCGTCTGGGTTAGTTGGATAACGATATTATACAGTGGTTTAAATGTTAAATAACACGTTCTGTATATATTACGGCACACATATTTATGTGTAAATAAGTGTAAACATAGTTCATATAGTATAGTGACAGTAGCGATGTACTGGTACAGACTGTGTAAATATTACCGAGCTTGTGGAACTACATTTTTGTATTACAGAGTTTGTGTTAATATTACAGAGTTTGTGTAAATAATAGCCTACCGAGATTGTCATGACCTACTATCAAACAATCAAGCAGAATACGAGCGGCGTCCGTATTACTGCTGTTTTCATGTTTGAACTGTTACAATCTATTGTACTGCTTCCCAAGTTTAATTCTAGGATTGTGTTTGACCAATTTCCCTATTATTCTCTTCATTGCGGAAGCTGTTATCGTTTCCAACCGCAGTCGATTCACAATGGAAGCCATTTTTGTTTCCATGTGTTTTAGTTTGTTGTGCGCATGCGTTTATCGTATATGTCACAAAATTTGCATATTCAGAGTGATAACCTTTTAATAATTGATAAATGATGTTTTTATGTACATACACCATCGAATTCGAATGGTTATTGTTCAGAAGGTTATTTTTTTAAAAGATATACCCAATAATATGATAGAAAATACCAAATGAATATTGGTTTACCGTGAGGTCCCTTTAACTTTGTTTCGTTTTAAATTGTATATCTGCATTTTGCATGACCGCTACATTGACCAATCGGGTACTTCATCTTGACGGAAACGCCACCTGTCGCGTCATATCCGGGGCCAAAACAAAAAAAAATTTGAAACTTAATATGATTGTTTCAGCACTGTCCACCTAGTCTTTTCCTTTGGTGCCATTTACATTAAGAGTATAGTCAATTTAATCTCTCCCAATTAATAAAATACAGGAAATATTTTCCCGAATAATTTACTTTTTTATCAACAAAAAATCTGACATAATGGACGAATCAACGCAGTACTCGGTGCTGTCATAAATATTTACACTCTCGGGGACTTGCCATGAATTCCGAACCCATGGTCTACCCGTATGTATTACACTATTTCGTTGGATACTCACTTGTTTGTTTCTACGAACAGGTAAAGGGGAAAGAGGGTACCAGTTAATTGGTAGGTAGGATTTTTTTTAAACCATCTGGCGAAAACAATACGAACACACGAAAATCTAAAATAAAACAATGTAGCAGTTTATTGAACTGTTTTAAACAACAGATATAACCAATGGATGGAAAACCTGGAGATATCTATATTGTAAGTGTAATTGATTTACCTTGTATTACTGACGGTTAAACGGGAATCAACTACAAAATAGTAACCGATAGTTGCGTTTTTAGAAAGAAAAAACACCGGTTTGGGGGAGAACAGTCAAGATTTGTTTAAGATTAAGTCGGCCTATCACGGCTAAGTTATGAAAATGTGATTTTAAAAATATAACTTTGGTTATTGAAGATGAGATGTTACACACTGGACACGACAGGAAATGACAACAGAAAACATATGTGTGTATGGAATGTTTTTCTCAGTCAGTTCTGACACACTGTAAATTTAACACATTATTAAGATGTAAAAATTAGCGCGTTATACATAAATCACCAGATTGTATTGTCTACATTTTTTAATTTAGTTCATCTGTATTTCCATCCTGTTCTCTGTAGAAAAAATAGTGTTTTTTTGTTTTGTTTTTCTCGTTATAAATCCTCACTTCAACTATTAAGTTATATATACATGTATATACATTGTACCCGGTATATAAAATTATCTGATTCTTGACAACTTGAATACAGAGCAGCACTTAAGCTTTCAACATCCAATTAACTCCCCATCATATTGTTTCTGGCAATCTCACCTTCTTACAGGTCGAAGACCCTAGATGAGACTCATCAATGAGTAGCCAGAGATTCCTCTGACCCAAACACCGGACGTTAGACACTGACAAGCTCTCATTCAGTGGTTGACTCTGGATTAGGAACACATCCTTACCTTGTATTACTGACGGTTTAAATATGTCCCTTACTTTTCGTTCCTATATACATGTACATCTTATACTAGATTTTCTAGCAGTTTGCAATTCTTTTTTTCCATTGTTCTGCACCTCATAATAAATACATCTGATGATATCTGATTGTGTTCGATAAAAAAAAGTTGGCTATTTTGTTTAGTCTCACTGACTTCATTGCTCACAATTTTTTTCTGCGTGATTTTGTTATAACGTCACTCGTAGACCTCTAATGAATGTATAACCAAATAAGAAGGGTTTAAGATGTATACTTTTGGAATTACAAGTTTTCCAAAAACTGATCCCAAAAACTTTTAAGTTTATTTTGGTGCTAAAACCGTTAAGTCCACAAATTGGTGGGATGCGAAAAAATCACTATTTTTTTGCGAAAAAAAATCACATTTATTTTTCTGCATGATTTTGTTATAACAGCAATCCTAGACCTCTAATAGATGTATAAACCGAATTGAAAAGGGGTGAGGTGTATACTTATGAACTTACAAGCTTTCCAAAAACTTACTCCAAAAGTTTTAAAGTGGGGTGGGACGCCGAATCGGATGCCGGGGGTACAACATTAGCTCACGGTTACTCGTAACCGGTGAGCTAAAATCAACAACAAAAATAAAAAAAAAACGAAATTATTCCTAAACACTTTAAACGGTAATTCTATTATCAGTCAAAACAAATCTGATTACATTTCTTTTTTCGCAAAAATATCATTTGAAGCAGTTTTGTGAAGCTCTTTGTTACATGATTTTTTTTTTTTAAACATGCTACTCAAATGGAGAGTACTTGTAATGAGCGCCAAGTTTCCCTAGTATAACGGACCACATCAATAACAAAGTTAACCTTGTTAAACAACCGAATCTTTGAGGAGCAAAACATTTCTTTTTGTCGGGATTCGTTCCGTTAAATTTTATTTTGCACTCTGTAATTTCATTAACTGGAGCGTGACACCTACTGAGTCGGGGATTTACGACAGCGCGTTCTTGTACGATGTACTGCGCTCTCCTCCAATACTAACCCAGTAAACTGCCAGAGTTAAATCACAGAGTGCTGCTAATCTCAATCGAACGCACCCAACAAGATTCGCCATTTTTATCTCCAATTTTAAAAGATTAATGGAAGCAAAGCTGGCCTGCTCATTTCGCGATTAACTTTAATTACTATGATAAGATCTGAAGGTGACAGCGAGACTTGGGAAAAGGCATCGTGTACATCGCCAAGGACATAGTAACAATACAACGCGTCCATGATACGACTCAGGCATGGCGTGTGCATACAGAGCGTCTCAGCACTCTGGTGCCTAGATGACAAAAACATGGTAGTTTAGGAAGAATTGCAATACGTGAAGTGGCCTTTCCGAGTCACCTATATGTAGGATGATATCTGTTGGACATCGTTTACTTTCAGATTATAACCTTATTCAAGTTAAACGACAATTAATAACAAAATAACCTTAATACAAAAAAAAAAAAATGCTTTGATTTCAGCTTTTGTAAATTCAATTTGATTTACTGGTTTTGAACTCACTCTGAACTTAAGCTATTAATAGCAATGCATGCACGTTTGATTTACCTCTAACATATCCATTTTTTTCGTTTACATATTTGTACATTTATGAGGACTAGTTATTGAATTCTTGAATGGAATTATATTTAAATGCGTCGAACGCAATATGCTGACCCATCAATATCAGTAAATTATATAGATCAATTCAAAAATATAATAAAACATAAGTTCATTTTTACCTATAGATTGCAGCTTATTTCATAAGGAGCAATGTCGATCATGTAAGTACCTGTAGGGTTGATATTGTCTCCTGAATATTGCACTTGGTCTACGCTGCAGATAGGGTGCAAGCATTGTACTATTGCCCCAATTGCATGATCGTCAAATGCGGCAGAGTTCGGGATCTTATCTTTTTTCTTCTTTCTGATAGCTTTACTATTTCTAATGTCTCCTTTGACACTGCCCCACTTTTTGCCTTTAGTTGAGCGTTAGCCCCTCCAAGGAAGGCTTTGGGTTCTGTCACCTGGTCGAGACATACCTTCAAGAAGTCTTCAATAATGGTATTTGCTACTCCTGCTTAGCGCTCAGCATTGTGGGAGCGAGACGAATGGTTCACTCGTTGTCAGTATAATGTGACCTGGAGGGTTGTACTCCTGGGTGTCCTTGGCAGTATAATGTGACCTGGCGGTTTTTACTCCTGGGTGTCTTTGGCAGTATAATGTGACCTGGCGGGTTGTACTCTTGGGTGTCTTTGGCAGTATAATGTGACCTGGCGGGTTGTACTCCTGGGTGTCTTTGGCAGTATAATGTGACCTGGCGGTTTGTACTCCTGGGTGTCTTTGGCAGTATAATGTGACCTGGCGGTTTGTACTCCTGGGTGTCTTTGGCAGTATAATGTGACCTGGCGTGTTGTACTCCTGGGTGTCTTTGGCAGTATACTTCAGTAAGGTAGCACTACCACCAGGGGACAAACATAATGCAGCATCCCACAATCATTTACCAAAAGTTTGCATCTCGCACAAATGAGATAACCTCGGGTTGGATCATTCTACACCGGAATAATATACTGTCACCAGATAGTGTTATAGGAATGATATACTGTCACCAGATAGTGTTATAGGAATGATATACTGTCACCAGACAGTGTTATAGGAATGATATACTGTCACCAGACAGTGTTATAGGAATGATATACTGTCACCAGATAGTGTTATAGGAATGATATACTGTCACCAGATAGTGTTATAGGAATGATATACTGTCACCAGATAGTGTTATAGGAATGATATACTGTCACCAGATAGTGTTATAACCTCGGGTTGGATCATTCTACAACGGAATGATATACTGTCACCAGATAGTGTTATAGGAATGATATACTGTCACCAGATCGTGTTATAGGAATGATATACTGTCACCAGATAGTGTTATAGGAATGATATACTGTCACCAGATAGTGTTATAGGAATGATATACTGTCACCAGATAGTGTTATAGGAATGATATACTGTCACCAGATAGTGTTATAGGAATGATATACTGTCACCAGATAGTGTTATAGGAATGATATACTGTCACCAGATAGTGTTATAACCTCGGGTTGGATCATTCTACAACGGAATGATATACTGTCACCAGATAGTGTTATAGGAATGATATACTGTCACCAGATAGTGTTATAGGAATGATATACTGTCACCAGACAGTGTTATAACCTCGGGTTGGATCATTCTACACCGGAATGATATACTGTCACCAGATAGTGTTATAGGAATGATATACTGTCACCAGATAGTGTTTTAACCTCGGGTTGGATCATTCTACAACGGAATGATATACTGTCACCAGATAGTGTTATAGAAATGATATACTGTCACCAGATAGTGTTATAGGAATGATATACTGTCACCAGATCGTGTTATAGTAATGATATACTGTCACCAGATAGTGTTATAGGAATGATATACTGTCACCAGATAGTGTTATAGGAATGATATACTGTCACCAGATAGTGTTATAGGAATGATATACTGTCACCAGATAGTGTTATAGGAATGATATACTGTCACCAGATAGTGTTATAACCTCGGGTTGGATCATTCTACACCGGAATGATATACTGTCACCAGATAGTGTTATAGGAATGATATACTGTCACCAGACAGTGTTATAGGAATGATATACTGTCACCAGATAGTGTTATAGGAATGATATACTGTCACCAGATCGTGTTATAGGAATGATATACTGTCACTAGATAGTGTTATAGGAATGATATACTGTCACCAGATAGTGTTATAGGAATGATATACTGTCACCAGATCGTGTTATAGGAATGATATACTGTCACCAGACAGTGTTATAGGAATGATATACTGTCACCAGATAGTGTTATAGGAATGATATACTGTCACCAGATAGTGTTATAGGAATGATATACTGTCACCAGATAGTGTTATAGGAATGATATACTGTCACCAGATAGTGTTATAGGAATAATATACTGTCACCAGACAGTGTTATAGGAATGATATACTGTCACCAGGCAGTGTTATAGGAATGATATACTGTCACCAGATAGTGTTATAACCTGGGGTTTGATCATTCTACACCGGAATGATATACTGTCACCAGATAGTGTTATAGAAATGATATACTGTCACCAGATAGTGTTATAGAAATGATATACTGTCACCAGATAGTGTTATAGGAATGATATACTGTCACCAGACAGTGTTATAGTAATGATATACTGTCACCAGATAGTGTTATAGTAATGATATATATACTGTCACCAGATAGTGTTATAGGAATGATATACTGTCACCAGATAGTGTTATAGGAATGATATACTGTCACCAGATAGTGTTATAGGAATGATATACTGTCACCAGACAGTGTTATAGGAATGATATACTGTCACCAGATAGTGTTATAGTAATGATATACTGTCACCAGATAGTGTTATAGGAATGATATACTGTCACCAGATAGTGTTATAGGAATGATATACTGTCACCAGACAGTGTTATAGGAATGATATACTGTCACCAGATAGTGTTATAGGAATGATATACTGTCACCAGATAGTGTTATAGGAATGATATACTGTCACCAGACAGTGTTATAACCTGGGGTTGGATCATTCTATACCGGAATGATATACTGTCACCAGATAGTGTTATAGAAATGATATACTGTCACCAGATAGTGTTATAGGAATGATATACGGTCACCAGACAGTGTTATAGGAATGATATACTGTCACCAGATCGTGTTATAGTAATGATATACTGTCACCAGATAGTGTTATAGGAATGATATACTGTCACCAGATAGTGTTATAGGAATGATATACATTTAAACTTTGATGTACTGTCACCAGATAGTGTTATAGGAATGATATACTGTCACCAGATAGTGTTATAGGAATGATATACTGTCACCAGATAGTGTTATAGGAATGATATACTGTCACCAGATAGTGTTATAACCTGGGGTTGGATCATTCTACACCGGAATGATATACTGTCACGTCCCTAAAAGTATTGTCATGACGACTGATTCGAAGGCGCAATAGCAATAGCTATTCCGGGACTAGCCGGATTCTGTTTCTAGTCGGCTACATTTTTTTTTTGTTTTTTTTTTGATAGATTCGTGTACAATGGTTTCAACATTCATTTTAGTGATTTGTGTTGTCCCAGAAAAAAAAAAAAAAAAACTAATTATCGTGATTGCGTTTATATATTAATGACGTAATGTAAGAGCAGCAACATCTGTCAGATTTTGATTATCTTCATTTTCTTTACAATATTACGGATATTGGTTGTTGTTCAGGGGATTGCCAAGGATCATAAACACAGCCAGGTTCCTGTTTGGCTACCTAGTTAAATAATGACACAGCTGGACAAACATGTTCGGCCATAACCAGGGACGTGGCGGGTACTCTTAGGGTTTCAGGGTAACAACTATAAATTGTTAACACGTGAAATTACTTATGGAGGGTCGCCTCGCGTTAACACGACAGTACTACTAATTTGGTCACCCTATCAGACATTCCAATTGTAGACATGTGATCAAGTCGCCCTATCAAACATAACAATTGTAGACATGTGATCAAGTCACCCTATCAAACATTCTAATTGTAGACATGTGATCAAGTCACCCTATCAAACATTCCAATTGTAGACATGTGATCAAGTCACCCTATTAAATATTCCAATTGTAGACATGTGATCAAGTCACCCTATCAAACATAACAATTGTAGACATGTGATCAAGTCGCCCTATTAAACATTCTAATTGTAGACATGTGATCAAGTCACCCTATCAAACATAACAATTGTAGACATGTGATCAAGTCACCCTATCAAACATAACAATTGTAGACATGTGATCAAGTCGCCCTATTAAACATTCCAATTGTAGACATGTGATCAAGTCACCCTATCAAACATTCTAATTGTAGACATGTGACCAAGTCGCCCTATTAAACATTCCAATTGTGGACATGTGATCAAGTCACCCTATCAAACATTCCAATTGTAGACATGTGATCAAGTCACCCTATCAAACATTCTAATTGTAAACATGTGATCAAGTCACCCTATCAAACATTCTAACTGTAGACATGTGATCAAGTCACCCTATCAAACATAACAATTGTAGACATGTGATCAAGTCACCCTATCAAAAATTCGAACTGTAGACATGTGATCAAATCACCCTATCAAACATTCCAATTGTGGACATGTTATCAAGTCGTCCTATCAAACATTCCAATTGTGGACATGTGATCAAGTCACCCTATCAAACATTATAATTATGGGAATCGATCAAGTCATTCTTATCAAACATTCTAATTGTAGACATGTGATCAACTAGTTCCTCAACTTTTTCTAAATGAAAAGTCTAACACAGTATAATGGCCTAACACAGTATAATGGCCTTACACAGTATAATGGCCTAACACAGTATAATGGCCTAACACAGTATAATGGCCTAACACAGTATAATGGCCTACCACAGTATAATGGCCTAACACAGTAAAATGGCCTAACACAGTAAAATGGCCTAATACAGTATAATGGCCTTACACAGTATAATGGCCTAACACCGTATAATGGCCTAACACAGTATAATGGCCTACCACAGTATAATGGCCTAACACAGTATAATGGCCTACCACAGTATAATGGCCTAACACAGTATAATGGCCTAACACAGTATAATGGCCTTACACAGTATAATGGCCTAACACAGTATAATGGCCTAACACAGTATAATGGCCTTACACAGTATAATGGCCTAACACAGTATAATGGCCTAACACAGTATAATGGCCTAACACAGTATAATGGCCTTACACAGTATAATGGCCTACCACAGTATAATGGCCTAACACAGTATAATGGCCTAACACCGTATAATGGCCTAACACAGTATAATGGCCTAATACAGTATAATGGCCTTACACAGTATAATGGCCTAACACCGTATAATGGCCTAACACAGTATAATGGCCTACCACAGTATAATGGCCTAACACAGTATAATGGCCTACCACAGTATAATGGCCTAACACAGTATAATGGCCTAACACAGTATAATGGCCTAACACAGTATAATGGCCTACCACAGTATAATGGCCTAACACAGTACAATGGCCTAACACAGTATAATAGCTTAACACAGTATAATGGTCTAACACAGTATAATGGCCTAACCCAGTATAATGGCCTAACTCAGTATAATGACCTAACACAGTATAATGGCCTAACCCAGTATAATGGCCTAACACAGTATAATGGCCTAACACAGTATAATGGCCTAACACAGTATAATGGCCTAACTCAGTATAATGGCCTAACACAGTACAATGGCCTACCACAGTATAATAGCTTAACACAGTATAATGGCCTAACTCAGTATAATGGCCTAACACAGTACAATGGTCTAACACAGTATAATGGCCTAACCCAGTATAATGGCCTAACTCAGTATAATGACCTAACACAGTATAATGGCCTACCACATAATCCACAACAGACGCTCACTTGAATGAGAAAAACCAAATGTATTCTCCTCGTCATAATGACGTGACCACAAATACACGAACAGTGTAATATCAGTGTTTAGTATTCGTATCAATCACGCGCATTATCATATCAGTTAATTTTTCAACTTTTACAATAGCTGTTGAGTAGTTTACTTGTTTTCCCATTGTCTTACAGTAATTTCCTTTAGCCCTTTGATGCTACTCGGAACAAACTTAATGATACTACTGAACCCCTATACTGATACATAGGTAGAGTTAAGGTAACCATCGTCATAACATATATATCCACTGTTGCTTTACTTAAGAAATAATTAACGATGATTCGTGTATTATTGTAGGATATACAACGAGGACGAGGATATTTTGCAATTAAATTAATAACGAAGGCCGCAGGCCTGAGTTATTAATTAAAAATGCAAAATATCCGACTCCGAGTTGTATATCCTGCAACAATACACAAGTCAAAGTTGATTATTTCTATTCTACCATGTACTGTTTAGTTCTGAGATCGACCTCTTTCTAATAGAAAAACAGCAAAGAAACCCCGGGAAAACTTTGTAATTTATTTCTTGAGTATTGCATTATTTGTTGATGAAATATACAGGCAATACAGTACTACGATCAAGAGCATCTATCATATGGCATTGATTTTGAAAATTAAAAAAAAAAGGATAAAAAAAAAAAGAAAAAAAAGTGGGGGCCTCGGTAGGATTCGAACTCGCGTCGTGATAAAAATATATTGAAAGACTAACCCATTAGCCCACTCGGCTATGGTAACCTCTTATGAAACGGGTGAATACTAAAAGTATAAGATATTTAAAATTGTAACAGCCGTGACTCACGAGCGTGTATTATTGACACGAGCGTGGGTTATTGGAAAATAATACATGGTTTTTAACCAATCAAAACTGGCGTTACATAGCAAACATGGTAGAATTGGTTTTTGCGTCCACACAACTTGGCTATGTTAGGGTTTGTTTCAAAGTGACACCACGAAATCTACATAACGTTTGAGATATTGTTTTAAGATATCACATCACAAAATGATATATAATAGATACAAATTGGAGATACCTGCTAACGTTTTTACTATATGCATCATCTTATTTGTTAGATATTCTCCACGATTCATGTTTTTTTCCCCAAATAAGACCTGAAGACAAGAAGATGTGTACTTTAATCTGTGTCTAGTGTTAGTTGCTCCACACGTTATTTCTAAACACAATCTCGTACAGATTCCGTCATTTGTGATAAATTTTAATTAAGGCAATATATTAATAACTGAGAATTTCCCCCATACATGTCAAGTTTTAACTGCAGATGATCTAGAAAAAAAATACAAACATTAGAGGACAAATGACGAATACCATTGAAGAAACCACACACAAAGTGGCCGATCTGATACGAGTTGCATCCCTTTGCTATAGTTAATAACAGGTTTGTGATGTTCATAATTTTATCTCAGAGAATTGTGCACATTATTTCTACTTTCAGTCAGAACGTATTTATTGAAATATAGGACTATGTTATAACCATTGGTAATCAAAGATGCATGCAGTGAATTAGTGTTTTCCTTATTTCGTTTATCGATTATGCTATAACTGTATTTTATTTATCTAATTTATTAGATTTATTGACTGGTTTTATGTTTTCCTCTTTTTAAATAGATTTTTCATGAATGACCATTTTTGTAATATTTGTTGAACTTCACTAAGATTTCGGTTTTGGAATGAATACATCTTATTTTGAAAGCTTTTACAGACTGATTGGATTTTATGACACTAAATTATATTATTTTTGTGATTCACATACATATACATTATCGATAGATAATACGGGTAGCACTGAGCTAACAACACAAAGGTTTAACACAAAGGATGAGTAAATAGTAAATTAACACTCGTGTCACACTGACCAATCCAACAACACAAAGGATGAGTAAATAGTAAATAAACACCCGTGTCACACTGACCAATCCAACAACACAAAGGTTTAACACAAAGGATGAGTAAATAGTAAATTAACACTCGTGTCACACTGACCAATATCAATGTGTCCCGTATTGGGCCCAACCTTTTACACAAAATTGGTACCGATGAAATATCAACCAAATCTTTTCAGTCCTACAGAAAAAATGTTTTAAACAATCAGCCCTATTTCCAGCTAACGGTAGCCGTTTTCAAAATCAAAACATAATGTTAAATGTCAAAAAGTTCTGAATTCATGTTTGCGAAAAATGTGTTTGTTGACTGCAATGGATTTTTTTTTTTTGGGGGGGGGGGGGGGGGGATTACAATGGAAGGATTTGTACGAGGTGAATCGAGATCGATGTGTTGTTTGTACGAGGTAAATCGAGGTGTTGTTTGTACGAGGTAAATCGAGGTGTTGTTTGTACGAAGTAAATCGAGGTGTTGTTTGTACGAGGTAAATCGAGGTGTTGTTTGTACGAGGTAAATCGAGGTGTTGTTTGTACGAGGTAAATCGATGTGTTGATTGTACGAGGTGAATCGAGGTGTTGTTTGTACGAGGTGAATCGAGGTGTTGTTTGTACGAGGTAAATCGATGTGTTGTTTGTACAAGGTAAATCGATGTGTTGATTGTACGAGGTAAATCGAGGTGTTGTTTGTACGAGGTAAATCGATGTGTTGTTTGTACGAGGTAAATTGAGGTGTTGTTTGTACGAGGTAAATCGAGGTGTTGTTTGTACGAGGTAAATCGAGGTGTTGCTTTAGATATGGTGTCTGTGAAGGGTTTGTACGAGGAACATCATTGTGTTGTTTAAGATACACAACAAAAGTGGTATTTCAATATTGTGTCGGCTATTTTGTATTTACCGTGGAAAGTATCATTGATATGAAAAAATAAAGAATAATAGCAGTGCTGACCTGATTCAAATATATTTTTTATCAATACTGTAGTTCAAACTTTTGAAGCAAAATTAATATGTAAATGCCTAGAATACTCTGAAACGTTCTAATCAAATTTGTTGAACATGAAACATTTGTAGCGATATATGAATATGTGCAGAAAACATGTACACCTTGGAAAATAGATTTTCTTTGGTATAAAGTGGCAGTTTTTTCCAAATAAGAATGCGCTTTTATTTTCAAAATCAGGTGCGAATTAGTTGTTTGTCATGTTGCGAGTATAGGGTAATCAGTGTGAGAGGGTGTGTGAAGAAAGATAAGGGGGAGTGAAAGAGGAGGAGGGAGTGAGAGGTGAGTGAGAGAGGAGGAGAAGGGAGTGAGAGGTGAGTGAGAGAGGAGGAGGAGGGAGTGAGAGGTGAGTGAGAGAGGAGGATGAAAGAGGAGTGAGAGGGTGAGGGAGGGGAATAGGAGGAAAAGGGAGAGTGAAGGGGTGAGAGTTCAAGGGGGAGTGAGAGAGGAGGAGGAGGAGGGAGTGAGAGGTGAGTGAAAGAGGAGGAGGGAGTGAGAGAGGAGGAGGAGGGAGTGAGAGAGGAGGAGAAGGGAGTGAGAGTGGAGGAGGAGGGAGTGAGAGAGGAGGAGGGAGTGAGAGAGGAGGAGGAAGGAGTGAGAGAGGAGGAGGAGGGAGTGAGAGAGGAGGAGGAGGGAGTGAGAGAGGAGGAGAAGGAAGTGAGAGGTGAGTGAGAGAGGAGGATGAAGGAGGAGTGAGAGGGTGAGGGAGGGGAATAGGAGGGAAAGGGAGAGTGAAGAGGTGAGAGATCAAGGGGGATTGAGATAGAGGTGGAAAGGAGTGAGAGGGTAAGGGGGCTGGGGGTGGTAGTGAGAATGGAGGAGTGAGAGTCCAAGGGGGGTGAAAGAGGGGTGGGAAGGAGTGAGATGGTGAGGGGGAGGAAGATTGACAGTGGAGGAGTTAGAGGCGGAGGGGGAGTGAGAGGCCGAGGGGGACTGAGAGGCCGAGGAGGAGAGAGAGGGGAATGAGTGGAGAGTGAGAATGGGGAGGGAGGGGAATGCGAGAGGGAGTGTGAGGGTGAGGGAGGGGAATGAGAGAGGGAATGTGAAGGTGAGGAAGGGAGATGAGAGAAGGAGTGTGAGGGTGAGGGAGGGGAATGGGAAAGGAAGTGTGAGATTGAGGGTGGGGAATGAGAGAAGGAGTATGAGGGTGAGGGAGAGGAATAAGAGAGGGAGTGTGAGGGTGAGGGAGGGGAAAGAAATAGGGAGTGTAAGGGTGAGATAGGTTAATGAGAGACGGAGTGTGAGAGTGAGGGAGGGGAATGAGAGACGGAGTGTGAAGGTGAGGGAGGGGAATGGGAGACGGAGTGTGAGGGAGGGGAATGAGAGACGGAGTGTGAGGATGAGGGAGGGGAATGAGAGACGGAGTGTGAGGATGAGGAGGGGAATGAGAGACGGAGTGTGAGGATGAGGGAGGGGAATGGGAGACGGAGTGTGAGGATGAGGGAGGGGAATGAGAGAGGGAGTGTGAGGTTGAGGAAGGGGAATGAGAGAGGGAGTGTGAGGGTGAGGGAGGGGAATGAGAGAGGGAGTGTGAGGGTGAGGGAGGGGAATGAGAGAGGGAGTGTGAGGTTGAGGAAGGGGAATGAGAGAGGGAGTGTTAGGGTGAGGGAGGGGAATGAGAGAGGGAGTGTGAGGGTGAGGGAGGGGAATGAGAGAGGGAGTGTGAGGTTGAGGGAGGGGAATGAGAGAGGGAGTGTTAGGGTGAGGGAGGGGAATGAGAGAGGGAGTGTGAAGGTGAGGGAGGGGAATGAGAGGGTGTGTGAGGTTAAGGGAGGGGAATGAGAGGGTGTGTGAGGGTGAGGGAGGGGAATGAGAGAGGGAGTGTGAGGGTGAGGGAGGGGAATGAGAGAGGGAGTGTGAGGTTAAGGGAGGGGAATGAGAGGGTGTGTGAGGGTGAGGGAGGGGAATGAGAGAGGGAGTGTGAGGGAGGGGAATGAGAGAGGGAGTGTGAGATTGGGGGAGTGGGATGAAAGAGGGAGTGTGAGAGTGAAGGAGGGGAATGAGAGAGGGAGTGTGAGGGTGATGGAGGGGAATGAGAGAGGGAGTGTGAGGATGAGGGAGGGGAATGAGAGAGGGAGTGTAAAGGTGAGGGAGGGGAATGAGAGACGGAGTGTGAGGATGAGGGAGGGGACTGAGATGGAGAGCTTAGAAGTCGGCCGTAACTGTGAAAACCTACATCATTATCGTTAAAGGTTTTATATGTTTTACTTACAATGCTATATTTTAACGGTTTTAAAGTCAATGCTTTCTATTTCGATATGGTCTTATATATTTGATATTTATTCAGTAAGAGGTTGCCGTGAGGCTGAGAATATCATTCATTTAAATATCGAATCAAATTATTTTACGATCCACATTATTTCATTAGCGAGTGATTTGGTAGTTCTGACAGGTAGTACAACCTACATATAGTAAATGTTGTTTATGACCCATTTCAGTTAAACTCATTTGAAAAAAATCAGAAGTTCATTTAGACAAAATCTCTAAAATGTCATGGACATGATAGTGAGTATGTTATCCTCGCTTTTAGAAATGTCCCATATTTTTATATTTATATGTACGTTTACCCGAAACGTACTCGAACCCTTAAGTAACTTAAATGAATGTATTACCTTAAAATAAAACACACATACATGATCTTACATGAATATCCATTTAATATGAGATAGATATCCCATATATATAACGAGTATAAGTATTTAAGATGAAGGCTGCTGACAGTTTGTTTTGTTTGAAACGGAAATCAATATTATTTGAGATTATGTATCACTGGGACGGTTTTTGATATAAAACACATGTTTGGTTCATTCTTGAGCTAGAATATGCATGTTACAATCATTATCCTAGACTTGTAGGAGTTTGATAAGTTGTTATATCATCACGAGAAAGTCGAGGATTGTACAGGAGTACCTGTAAAGTGAGAAACGAAAGCAAAACGAAACGAAATCAAACAAAACGAAACGAAATCAAACGAAAAGAAAAAGGAAACATTGAAAATAAAGTGAAAAAATACTAGACTGTACACAAGTGTTTCATTTTCATCGGTGGAAAAACAACAAACAGGAAAGAACAAATTGGTCGCAATATTTACTCAATTCTTTAAATACAAAATAACTCCATTTATATATGCTTAGTCGACGATTTATAGGCATGCAAATCGCTTAGTTTATTGGGTGTACGAAACTTTTGTATACGGTATTAAACATTTGATTCTACCACAAATAATCACAAATTAACTAGTAAAATATCTTTTTTCCAATAACAGTATAATCAAAACTACAGTATTTCTTGCCGACCTGCTAATTAATTATCACTGATGTCCAATTAGAATCTCTTTCACAATAAAGGGATGATGCTCTTACAATATCATGTTTGCTTTTCACTCATTTGTTAACGTAGTTCAACTTGCTATACGCGTTATTTGAACCACTTTACATAGGGTTTAGATGAAAAGAACAAGTTAATCTTATGAAAATCTCCGAGGAAAGCTGACATTATATTCCTTTTACGACCACAGGAAATTCACTTACAATAAAGTGTTTAAATATTGTCTAAAATATATCCAGATTTATTCGCAGTTCATAAAAATTACAGAAATGGAGTCGTCCTTTAATGCTTCCATTCTGTCCACACTCCAGACCAGCAATATGGGAACAGCACGTTAAGCCGGCGTTTTATACGAATCGCGCTTTTCAAGTACAGCAATGTTCCCGAAATTCTCAATTTTTACGGTCAGATGCATACCTGGCTTTCCCACCATAAAAGGAGCTGCTTACAATCACCTGTGTAATAGATCGAGCGTAGGCGATTGGCATCCCTACAAAGCATATTATCTAAATAGAGTAATTATATCTATAAATAACTCAGTGTATATTACGATGAATTTATTCTTTCCTGTGTGTTGTTTTTACACCGATGAGAATGGGACACGTAGGCCTATACAGTCTTCTTCCCCATTTTTTCAATGTTTTATTTTTCGTTTCGTTTCGTTTTGCTTTCGTTTCGTACTTTACAGGTTCCCACTGTACAGTACTCGTAACTCTTAAGTATTGCTCTTTAACGAAGCAACTTTTGGTCAAGTAACACATGTTATGGATTATGTCTCTACGGTATACATGTCATTTGTATAAACAAATACTGTCCTCTGGGTTTGCGACACAAGTCCGTGTCAGAATGATATCTTACTGCATACGGCTTTGACTAGTATCGACATCGCCTAATATGTACATGTAGAACGAACGATTTAAGGCAAGTTTGAGAAAGCACTTATCCATGAAAGAACAGACATTGATCCTGATCCGAGACATGGCTAAGTGGAAAGTTTCGTGCGAAAAAGGCATTCCACGCCTGCAGCCAGGGACAAGGTATAATACAGAGTTGGTATAACCATGGTTTCCATGTGTATTGTCTAACAGATGTACATAGAGAAATTTGAACGTATACACCTTCCATCGAACAGATTTTAACATGAAACATCATATTAAAACAGCTATAACATATTGTTCTGATTATCCAGTGCATGTAAACACTGGTAAAGTGTAGACAGAGTTAAAAATACATTGTTGTTTATGATTTGATCATGTTTGTTAGCGAGATATACCCTTGTAAGGTCTACGTATGATGTACTCATTCTACCGACCTACCAACAGTTGATCATTATGCACATTTGGTATTTTTCTCTTATCTGGACATGCCCAAATTGCGATATCATATATGTTAAATTTATGCATACATTTATCAATACATGCACACATTGAAAGTAAGTAAGTATGTAAACTACAGTTGAAGTTCATTTCGCTTAATTATAGATTATGGTTGTAAATCATTGTCCATATATGTGAATTTCTTTATCTCTTAATATGTATTGGTTTGTATATGTAAATGTTTTTTGTAGAAAAAATCTCCATCTGAGGAGGAAATAAAGATTACTTCATTCATAATTCATCTTCAGCAAAATTTCAAACCTTTTAAGCAAATAGTTAAGAGGCAGCAAAGTGCATTTTAACAAAAAAAAAAAAAAAATATATATATATATCTGATCCATAAAAGCATGATTAATGTTAGTGGAATGTTGCATTAATACATCGCTGTTTGAAATCAAAGAGTACGTGTCAATTACAGAACAAGGGAGATAATCAGACATCAGTAGTCATACATAATGTTATATAACTGTAGTCATACCTAATGTTTTATATAACTGTAGAAATACCTAATGTTTTATATCACTATAGTCATACGTAATGTTTTATATAACTGTAGTCATATCTAATGTTATATATAACTGTAATCATACATAATGTTTTATATAACTGTAGTAATACATAATGTTTTATGTAACTGTAGTCATACCTAATGTTTTATATAACGGTAGTCATATCTATTGTTTTATATAACTGTAGTCATACATAATGTTTTATATAACCGTAGTCATACCTAATGTTTTATGTAACTGTAGTCATACCTAATGTTTTATATAACTGTAGTCATACCTAATGTTTTATATTACTGTAGTCATACCTATTGTTTTATATGACTGTAGTCATACATAATGTTTTATATAACTGTAGTCATACATGATGTTTTATATAACTGTAGTCATACATGATGTTTTATATAACTGTAGTCATACTCAATGTTTTATATAACTGTAGTCATACATAATGTTTTATGTAACTGTAGTCATACCTAATGTTTTATATAACTATAGTCATACCTAATGTTTTATATAACTGTAGTCATACCTAATGTTTTATATAACTGTAGTCATACCTAATGTTTTATATAACTATAGTCATACCTAATGTTTTATATAACTATAGTCATACCTAATGTTTTATATAACTGTAGTCATACCTAATGTTAGATATAACTGTAGTCATACCTAATGTTTTATATAACTGTAGTCATACCTAATGTTTTATATAACTGTAGTCATACCTAATGTTTTATATAACTGTAGTCATACCTAATGTTTTATATAACTGTAGTCATACCTAATGTTTTATATAACTGTAGTCATACCTAATGTTAGATATAACTGTAGTCATACCTAATGTTTTATATAACTATAGTCATACCTAATGTTTTATATAACTGTAGTCATACCTAATGTTTTATATAACTATAGTCATACCTAATGTTTTATATAACTATAGTCATACCTAATGTTTTATATAACTGTAGTCATACCTAATGTTAGATATAACTGTAGTCATACCTAATGTTTTATATAACTATAGTCATACCTATTGTTTTATATAACTGTAGTCATACCTAATGTTTTATATAACTGTAGTCATACCTAATGTTTTATATAACTGTAGTCATACCTAATGTTTTATATGACTGTAGTCATACATAATGTTTAATATAACTGTAGTCATACCTATTGTTTTATATGACTGTAGTCATACCTATTGTTTTATATGACTGTAGTCATACATGATGTTTTATATAACTATAGTCATACATAATGTTTTATATGACTGTAGTCATACCTAATGTTAGATATAACTGTAGTCATACCTAATGTTTTATATAACTGTAGTCATACCTATTGTTTTATATAACTGTAGTCATACATAATGTTCTATATAACTGTAGTCATACTCAATGTTTTATATGACTGTAGCCATACCTATTGTTTTATATGACTGTAGTCATACATAATGTTTTATATAACTGTAGCCATACCTATTGTTTTATATAACTGTAGTCATACCTAATGTTTTATATAACTGTAGTCATACATAATGTTTTATATAACTGTAGTCATACATAATGTTATATAAAACTTTATTCATACTTAATGTTTTATATGACTGCAGTCATACTTAATGTTTCACATTTTAAGGAGAAGTTTGATAAATTATACATGCAATTGAATATGATTATGTTCACCTAATCACATGTTAACAGCAATTACAGAAGTGAGTTAAGATGAAATCCGTTATTCGACCAACGAAACTGACTCTGTATTGATGACATGCACACCTAGAGTATGTAGTACTGACTTGAAATAGTAAATAAGTAGATTTTCGTCACATGCTAAACAATGTAGTACGCCCGGTCAGGAATTTGAATTCAGACCATTGAAGAAAATGAAAGATATCCCAACATTTCATTATGGGGTCATCTGCTCGACCATGTAAGTTTTCCCGGAGTTCTCCGGTTTCCTTCCGCAGTAAGACCCCTCGCGCGCTTCAATCTTGGCAAACAAACGTGATAAATACAAGTTGCTATAACTTGTTTCTCAAATAAATAAAGTTTACATTTTTTTTCATTATCAAAGATCTTAGCACTACGGTTAAATTCGTTTTTTCGTGACAAATATACTGGTATGATGACACCATGCTCTTTCAGATAAAACGTTTGTTTAATTCCAAAATTTGTTTTTAAATGAAAAACAGAAAAGTACATTTGACGTGCCTAAAGGTGTAACGATGTTCAGTACAATGAAGATAGACAAGAGACAAAGTAATGATGTTAACTTGATGCACACGTGGTCACATCTACATAGCGACGACAGTGACTATATCAGTTGTATATCTGTAATTAGGGCCGTAAAAGGCAGACGTGGAAACAAGCCTGCCTGTAGTGTCAAGAATAAAACCTCAAAGGATTTCAATATCGACACTCGTTGTTTAACTAGAATACAGCCGACGTGGTGTTCTGAATACCGCCGACTCCAAAGATACTGTTACAGAGTAGGACTTTCGGGCATTTTTTGGCGGAATTATTTTTCTGACATTACCCAAAAAGCTTAATCTTGCGGATAAAAGAGGTATTTTGATTGAGAAAATTACCAAACTATCAAAACACCGTACAATTGTACAGCAAAAGCATACTTACATTTGATAAACATAGAGAAATTAGTACCCATTACAAAGCACCAATAAGATCTAAAATAGGATTCCATGAAGGATAAGCGATTCCGCTTCTTAGATAAGGGAAATAAGATATGATGTTAACATCGAATCGTAAAAAGGTTAGGCACTGCCATTATAGTATAGGACATGATAGATCACGGATATCATCAACATTTACAGTAACACTTGGTCACTTGTGTTACTGTTAGTCAAGGTTAACCTTGCAGAGGTGCAATACTGAAAACTGACGTAGTTATGCCGTCATTGTAGTCCAAGGACACTGTCAAGCATTCTAGGTGAAAATATAATTATCTTAATGTCTTCTTATCACCTCATGTTTTTCCCCACACGAACTAGGTCATAACCATGTAACTTGACACGTATCATCGACTTAACGAGATGAACATCAATATTGAAGTTGTAAATTTCAAAAGGAACGTAATTTACGACGTGGATGGTTCTTTTGTGCCGTTAAAACAATTTTATTGTCAAGGTTCTTTTCTCTAGCAGTCTGTTTGAATTTTCCAAAAAATATAGAACAAAACGTCTGTGCATTAAAAAAAGAAACAAAATATCTCATTAGCATATTAATTTAATTGTATTAATTCATTTTTTAATCGTTTGATGGAAGCGTTCTTTATATTTATTTTTTTAAAGTAGAATTAGCAATTGTTTTTAGATTGAACCAGGAATTAATTTGAACTACTTTTTACCATATTGAATAGTTGGGCAAATTCGTTCATAGCCTTCATTAAGGTTTTTATTAACTAAGTTCGTGATATATGGAATATTGAAGAACTTATTTTTACATCGTATCATCTCACCATGAAAGTTTGATATAAGATAGTTTGATTATAATACAAATAAAGATTTAAGTGATTTTATTCTTCATTTTCATTACATCAGCAGTAGCTATCTTTATATCCCGTTTACATAAGTTTACATATTTACATAAGGGTTATTTAGAAGAGCCTTTTTAATTTTCAACATTTGATAGCTATATACAAATAGATGCAAAATTAATGGAACAGCCGGCGATCCAGCTAATGCACTATCATTGACCGTGTCCTTCCGCAGTTTACAGTCTGTTTTTATTGATGGAAATGGAACAGGGACTAGTTTTCTGGGGTATTGATATTTAACTGATGTATTGTGTGGAAATTCAGCACGCGCAACGATGTTTTTTTTTAATGTTGTATCTATAGTCAGTCCATCGTCAAATGTTTGTTGATTCCACTGATCCCTTCGATATCTGTCTCAATACCACTTATTTACTGTACGAGAGTGATTTCTACCATCAGACTGAGGGGGCAGCAATATGTTCTCCAGTGCGATCAAAAGTAGCTAATTTGTTCATGGAACATGTTGAATCTCATACGTTGACATTTTTCATTGAACGGCCTAGATACCGGTACTGATACTTAGATGATAGCATGGTCTTCATCAAGTCCAGTATATTGAACACCTTCTTAAAACACCTGAACCATAGTCAACCGTCTTTAAAATTTACAACGGAGAAGATTAATGCTGATAAGATCCAAGTATTGAGCAACCTCATTACGAGGCGGGATGATGGCAGCCTCACATTCAGTATGTACCGTAAGCCGACACATACAGACCAGTATCTGTGGTATGATGCCGACCCATACAGACCAGTATCTGTGGTATGATGCCGGCCCATACAGATCAGTATATGTGGTATGATGCCGACCCATACAGACCAGTATCTGTGGTATGATGCCGACTCATACAGACCAGTATCTGTGGTATGATGCCGACTCATACAGACCAGTATCTGTGGTATGATAGTCACAAGCCTCTGGAACACTAACATGGGGTTATCCATACTCTCACTCATCGGGGGAGCACCAGCTGTTCATAGGATGATAGTTAAGAACAATAGATCTGCCACATAAAGCAGGTACTGAGCATATCAGGCTAAAGCGACTGGGCATGGAACCAGCATAGCAGCAAGAACAAGATACCCCACCTTCCAACAACCAGAGAACGCCCATCTAAGGGACATATCACTATTCCTTATGTCTGCGGTGTGTCAGAGGCTATATCTAGAAAGATCCGAAAGCTGAACGTGATGGACCACAACACCATCCCTACCATGATAGTGACTGCTAAGCACAAGACAAATACTGTAGATCAGGATCTATTTACCGTATCTAGTGTACAGACTACCCAGTTACATATATAGGCTAGACAGAGAGAGAGAGAGAGAGAGAGCTCTCCGGAATATTGTCACAAAGCATTTCAGAGAGTCGTCGCCTGTGAGAGCGCACAGGAACCAGCGTTTCCATGTTCTGGACCAGGACCCTCGTTGGCTCCGGAGACGCCATCTATATATAGGCACCCAGACAAGCACTAAACAAGGATATGGGACGCTACCACCTACCACCGGTCTATGAAAGCTTGATTAAGTCACATGACTAAGGGTTAATCCTCGGTCACGTGACTAAATAACACTTCAGATTAGTCTGTAGTACCTGACTGACCACAGTAAGAATTGGAGAAGGCCATCAGATTGAGGCTACCCGTGAGTAGAATTATTTGTTGGACATTGTTTTAGATTTTAATCTGATACATATATTTGTTAGTTCTCTAAGCATGTTCATATAAAGAATCAACACTCAGAATGTGACTATAACTTGTCAACAATACTGTATTGAGTTAGGCTTGCTGGTATTTAACAAAGCGCTTAACTATTCGGGATATGCTTCTCTGATAGTCTGATCAAATCAGCAAATGTCGGCAGATTGTTAATCTCGACAGAAGTTTGAAGCATACGATTTTTGTTTTCTTTTTCACAAAAGAGGCGTTATGTTTTTCAATGCTTCAATCTAAAGCTATTCCAAAGCTTGTCTAAAAACAAATGCCCAGAGAATTCATTGTTTTACGCCCCATCGATAATCTGAGTCATTTAGGGCCAATGCACGGAGAAAACGAACGATATCTAACCATTGCGTCTAAGGGTTGTACAAAAGGCACACAATATAGTACAAATAGTGAGTTAGTTACAATACAGCCAACGATGAGTTTAACTGCATCATACATGACTCGTCAGTGATGCTAGGGGCCTGAAGGGATCATCGGAAGCGACAAAAAATCGAAATAGCTCACAAGAAACGTCCAGAACTGTAATTTAAATGAATTAAAAATATTTGATTTCAAAGCAAATTAAGTAATGTGCACATTCTGAAGAGTGTCATTATTCAAAAGAATTAAAGATTGGTTAAGTAATTGTGTTTACATGTTGTATCTTTGACAAACAGTAAAAGTATTTAAGATGTTATGAGTGAAACATACCAAAAGTCTGTTGACTTGTGACATTATTGCAGTTCGTACTATAGTAAATATCACATGTCATCTTACACTTGTAAATGTTGTACGTAATTACAAACGTTTACGATCATCCGGACTTTGCGATTTGCACTTCATTTTTTTCTAGGGTACAAAAAGACTGTCTCACACATAATACGTAATATGGAGGAATCGCTAATGAAGACGGCCGCCCGCCCTTATGCGTGGTTAGTTAAAAAGGGGAATATTGCTGTTTGTCTCCTAGCGATACCGTTGAGCAGGTACAGACTATTATAGTGCTACCTCACTGAAGTATACTGCCGAAGACAACAGGCAAACCAGTCGTACCTGCCCCACAATACTGAGCAGGCAGGAGTATCAACTATAGTTTATAGACTCTAGTATGTCTCTGCCAGGGGCAGTAACCTTCCTCACACGGACGAGCGCTCACCTAAGCGAGACAGTGGCTTGTATAGGTAGATACGTTGGCGTGATATTTTCCTCGACTTTGATAACTTTATGAATCTCGCAAAGAAGAAGCTAAATACCTTGGCTGACCTTACTGTATTGATGTACTGTTAAGAAAATTTCATCACAAGCAAGACTAGATGGGTATGCATAAGGTCAAAAGTTAATAAATACAAACCATATTTAATGAGTTGGTATAGTAGCACAGTTATTGAGAAAATTATTATGTTTTACAGGTAAATGATGTCGTATCTAGATAATGTCTGTGACAGAAAAAATGATCTACCAGTTTGAAGAACAGTTGAAATGTAAAACATCCTAAGGAAATAGAGACAAACGTTTTCAATAGTCATAACAGCCATGTTTATAACAAGAGATGGCTAGTAATATGAAGTATGATAAAAAAATGTATTATATTCCGGTACATCACAGCAGCATAACCTTCTCAAAGATGTTAGTAGATGATTATTCCAATCTATCAGACCTTTAGCAACCTGCTTATATACAACATTTCTTGCATGCACTATCCTGTATTTACATTTGCTCCGCATTTCCCCATTGCCATAATGCTAAAAGGCAGTTGCCACAATACGCCTATAACACCCAGTGCCTCAGGCTATAACACCCAGTGGGTCATGTGACAATAAAAAAGGCGGGATTGTTTTGTTTTGGTTTAGTTTTTTTTCAAAGTTGACGAAAATGGTAAGACAATGTAAATATAAGTATTGAACAGTGGTTTTAATGTTGTTATAGTCAATATGGCAGCAAGATGTATGGTGGGCAAATGTAGCATGGACACCCTAACGGGTTCCCATGCCATTTGCTCACCATACATCTTGCTGCCATATCGACTATAACAACATTAAAACCACTGTTCATTGCTTAAATAACGTACTCATTTACAGCCGAGTGGACTGGGACAAAACGGAGTAAAGTATCTTGTTCTTGTCCCGGCCGGAAGCTTTTGAATTTTACATTTAATAATGATTTTTAAAGAATATACTGTAAAAGTGGAAATATTCGCGGTGTGGACATTTTCGCTTATTTCGCTATCAGTAAATCTCCGCGAAAATTTCCACATGCGATATTAACACATAAAAATACTAAATATGAAAGTTACAAGTTAGCGCAAAAATATCTTGACGGTGCGAAAATATCCACACCGCGAACACTTTGGAAGCTGGCTAAGCGAAAATTTCCACACGCGAAAATTTCCACTTTTACAGTATCCGGGAATTTTGCTCATACGATGAATGAAAAAAAATATTATCTTCAAAGAGGAAGAGTCTTTTCAACAGCCATCTTTCGTTATAGCCGACGTGACAATTATGACATCACAAAAGTATAAACATCATAATACAAGTTAGGAAGGTTTGGCCTCGTTACCTTAAAATGAGCTAAAACTTATATAGTAGGGCTGCAGTATAAATGTAAATATCACTATATCACCGGTGCTTCCAGTGATGTATAATACTAAACATGATCTAATGATGCGTCTAGAGAGGTTAAAGGAGTATGTTAAACAGACAGACTTTTTATATACCATATACATGTATAGATAGAATAAAACCCTACAAATAAACAGTCGAACCCACAATCCCCGAACATCCCGTAATTACAATCAGCGGCAAATTGATAGTACAAAGAGTATTGAATTCAACCAGAGGCTTCTGAACTTTATTTTTCCATATAATTAGTAGGTCACACGCAGTTTGGAGCTGCATGCATATACACACTGGTCCAAATTCCGTGAGGTATGGTAACGCATCAAAATATTCAAGGAATTACTATGATTGTACGAGAAACGGCAACGTAAGGTATAGGACATTAGTGCGTTCGAGGGTTTTGTCACTTTATTGAAACCTATCAGCTTCCATGAATAACATAATATGTCTAACAAGATAAGTATGTCTATGGAAACTAAATAAAACAAATACCGATGTAATCTATTGCATTCGTGTTATCTGTTTAAGGACTACTGCAGTAATGTTCCTCGCATGACATTTACTGCTGTCACCGTTGTGTCATATATGTCTGGAATAAATCTTCATAATCGACCATCATGCCATATTCACCTATGGAATGCCAAACAAATATATGTTAAACACTTGAAGTTTGTTTACTGCTAAATTGGCGGAATTCCGGACTTCATATGACTGCTCTTTAAAGAGCCCGACGAATCCAAACTGCATTAAAATTTAGACCCTTTGTTAGTATTCTAAACTTTATTTGAACAAACGATTAAGTGAAAAAATTAAAAGTATGGACTGTAAATATAAATCCAGTAGGGTATCGATTCTTCGTAGTCCATTCCAATTATCGCTACCGTGCTGAACCAAAGAAAGATATTTGATTCATTTAGAAAAAAAGAAGGGATAATTTTAACCTGTCCTATCCGGAACTTTATGTAATAAACGGAAACCTTGGTTCTAATGATGCTCAGATTTGACAGGTTCCATTATCTATATGAAAGTATACACAATGAACAGTAAATCCTCCTCCTCCAGAAACATTCTATTCGCTCCGTACCGAACAATAGGTTCCCTGGTTTTCACAGGACTCTCAGAGTTATCACCAATAAACTAGCACCACATCCAATATTTATCAATTGGATTACGACAATATACGGTTCAAAGTCCGTTCATAGATTTCGTAAACAACCCGCGTAACGATATCTCTATTACAAGGAAGTAGATTGGTCAATAAATTTTAAATCGTATCACTGCGCGTCCACGTATTCATATCTCTCATTGTGATTTATCCTTTCCGTCACAAAGGCTCCCGGCGACAAAACATGTCATAAATTATCTGGGTATCAAACTTGGTCGGTAGGTGGCGCTGTTATCGCGTATGTGAGTGATGTGCATTATTCAAACCCAGTTCCAGTGTCAAGTTTACGATGACAGCCACAGAGGCATTCAGAAACAACGTTTTAAGAGGGAAAGCAATGTGATTCAAACTTCACCTAATATCAAGGAAAACATTCGCTAATTGGTCTTAATCACAATAGAAAATCTTGAAAGTGGCTTAACTCAGTTGGAATAAGGTATAGTAGAAAGATCACCATTGATCTGTCAAGTTAAACAGTTAAACAGATATGCAAGTGTCAAGTATTACCCATCAATATAAAGGAGCTATCAGACCAGTCCCAGTCAATCCTGAATGAAAGTCTCGAGAGATTTCTAGTGACTCATTTGCATACTGAAGCAATGAAAAATAACTGTATCTGGCAATTTTCTATCAAACTCTGGAGTGTTTGAGACACCATTTTTAATTCAAATAAGGATGTACTTCATTGGGTTTTTTCTTTTGTTTTTGCAGTTCAGCGTTATGTGTTTATCAATACAAATATTATAAAGTGTCTATATCAAATTAAACTATAGTAGTGTTTAGTCATTTGATTAAATGTTCATAAATTATACCGTTAAGTAGCGCTGCACAATTCTGATACCGTCCGCTTAATCAACGTTTTAAATAATCAAAGGAACTTATACTAACCCGTCTATTTTAAATGGATCTTCGTCGTCGTCGTCATCAGCGGCAAACCCTCGCATAGCGGGCAACCTTTGAATGTCACAGGCATAATTCATGCATGCACCGTATTTAAGTGAGATAGTATCACTTTGACAGGAAGTCACGGTTTAATCCCAGTCTGGTATATTTCACAAGCGACGCCATTGTTTAAGGCGCATTTACAAACATCATGTTGACGTGTATCTGGTTTTAGACTTTCCGCGATTCCAAGACCATGCTACAACAACACCTCAATAGATCTATTGCAGGATCTGCCAATTTTGACATCTGATATGAAACTGCCAGGAAAGTTCCATGCGTTTTGTGATCAGCTGAGAGAGGTTGATCTCATGGGAAAGTTTATGATGAATTTCATAATCAATAACAAAGAATGTTTTACTACATACATTTCTAATGAATAAACGCTTTTCTTGAGTGTTACTGCTACACGCGTACAAAAGGAAGACGGAGATTTTCTCAGTACCCAAGGGGCCAACATACACAAGTAAAGAGGTGAGTTTTAGTGCCAGACAGGGGTCTTCGCTACAATAGCCAGCCGTGGAAGAAAATGTTTTCTGAAGTACACAGACAAAATTGATAATCATACACGGCCGGTGAAAGGTTTGACGCAAAAGCCAAGCTGTTTTTCGACGAGGAGAGGTCTGACGTTAAGGGGCGTAGTAAATAAAGGAAAAATGAATTTCTATGTTGAATCAATATGACTTATCATTCGTGTAGTATAAGATTATGCAAGGACTCTGCAAAAAGAATTTAACAAGTTTGGTACTGTATACGTTCCTTATTTAGCGGTAAACATATTTTACCAGAATTTAAAAATGCTAACTAAAATTTTTCATATAGATCTTATATTTTGGAGAAGGCATCCATAGTGGATACAAAATTTAACCAATGAGCTATCTCTTCCATTTTGGAGGAACATTGAGAACACATCAAATCAGGTAAACGGACAGTTATTGAGTGACATCAATGACGAAACACGTGGTTAACTTTATTTTGTACCGAGAGACAATATCGGTTGAGGAACAATGTCATGCCACACGGGGAAACGTGTGACGGGAGGAGGGACGGTTCCTCGGACACTTATGTCAAGAAAGGAAGGGAAGGGTACATTTGTAGCTGAACAGAGAGAAACAAATAGACATTAGGAAAGAAGAGTCAACGAATGGTAAAGTAACAAAGGACTTGGAGTTAGGGTTAACTGGAAAGGGCAGTGTATAATCAATGAGTACATATAGAAAATATAACAACGAAGAATACTAACATAAAAACGAAACCATAATTCAAACTCAAGATCGATTAAACAAGGGGGACAATGAACAAACATTTGCATGGAGGTACATGAGAAAGTACAATGAAAATAAGTATAGATATTGATAAGATATAGAACAGGTTTCGACTGTGCCGAGTAGAGAACGTCACGATAAACACTAAAAATCGACAGATCCGAACAAGAACAGATTATTGAAGCGATATGGCAGACAGTGCGATTCTGATATCAAATGGTCATACATACAGAATTACCAAAGTGGAGGGGTCAAGATGATAAGGAGAAGGAAATTCAATCAGATTATTAAACAATCAAACTGAAATTATTTTAGATGAATTTAGGATGACATTTTATATGTTGTTTGTGGGGAACGCTGTGCTACATGTATCAAATACTTTCGTATACCATACTCAACTTTATACTGAATGTACAAATGACAGGGTTAAGCCCCCTAAAACAATTAAAACGGATGTTATTCACACGGGAAATAAGCTGAGCCAGTTCATTTAGGTTTATGGTTAGTTTCGCACTCCTAACAAAGCGTCCCGCAGTGTCCTTAGGGTATCCAGCTGTTCCCTGGTATGGATCACACTGTTAGTTTGGTTCCTGTCTGTGTGATTAGTTGAAGAAGGTCAAGACATGTTTGGTTTTCGTTTATTGTCGTCGGTTGTGTTTACAGCTTAAAAACTAATTATAAGCACAAGACAATGGTCACTGTCCCTAAAAACTAGCATCTAAAACATTAGAAAATACTGATATGAAAAGTAAAACGAAATTTTAAACTAAGAATTGATAAAAACCAAACGAGAAATATTGAACACCTTTTAGAATGTATAAAGAGAGGACATGTGATCTGGAGCACAGGCGCTTGCATAGAAAATATGACTTTCATTTTTTATTTTTTTTGATATGACAGTGGTATGTGTAATATGTTAAGTACAAGGTTGGCAACAACGCCACGAGCGAAACGGCACCCCATCTCACTTCAATCGACTAAAAAACACTTTTATTCAAACTGACACGGCGCACACTATATGCGGCCTTCATCAGAAAACATTCATCTTTAACCCTACCGTTTCACTCAATACGAATTGTTACATCCAAAACACAATAATCCGTGAAAACATCGTCGACTTCCTCGCTCAGAACGCCATTTCTCAAACGGCTCCCTGAGCCTGTCAAGATTCTTCATTTACATACGGGGTTCAAAGGTCATGCGATTATATGATCGTCAGTCGTCAGGTGTACTTTTGGGGGTCATCTCCGCATGCATTTTGTCCGGAAAATGCTTCGACTAGCTGAAGAGTTTCGTCTAATTTACGATTATTTGAAGAGTTTCGTCGATGGACGATGATTTATAATCATAAATTATTCATTATTTTGAAAGTCAGATTACCATGCACCGTATATGACAGTACACAGCAGGCGCGGATCCAGGAATTGGAAAGGGGGGGGGGGGGGGGGGGGGGGGGGTCCAGTAATTTAGTGGTAATGTTGTAATGCGTGCGCCATAGGCGGGAACCGAATTTTTAATTTTTTTTTGGCGAGGGGTCTGGGGGCCAAAATTTCGGAACAAAATTTCGGAAAAATGAAATGATTAAATGATTATAGCAAATTTTGCAATCTTTCGAGAATAAGATTTTCGATAAGTGGAAAGGGGGGAGGGGGCATAAATTGATTCACACAGAACGTCACTATCGTATCGTTTTCTAAATAATGAAATAATTGTCACAAAGGTAGAACAAAATGCTTATTTATTGATTAACTTTTGTCAGTTTACTGAAATCTTGACGAACAAAAAGAAAAGTGAATCACGAATAAGACTGTCATCAGGTTACTGGAACGTATACATGTGTACCAACATTACTTACTTCAGACCAGTTCATTTATTTCTGCACATTTTACAAATATCATGTCGTCGTCAAATACGAAAATCATACTTCAGACCTGCCAAACGATTTGCACGTTGTGATCTATGATCCATCATCAATTTATTTTCATTTCCCACAATGTTAGATTTAATGTTTGCTAGAAGTTCTTCGAGTTCAATCCAAATTTTATGAGTACATCTATCACTGTATGATCATCGAAATATTGAGTTCCTTCAGTCATTTTGTTTTAAACCCCTTTTTATTCACCCCCCCTGAAAAAATAGCAGGTAAATGCAAAATCCTGCATTCTAGTGTGTTTTATAAAAACAAGTATATGAGAGATGATTTTATATTATTATTTCGCTGATTGATACGGGTTTTTAAGATACCCTTACTTTGACAATTTTAGGGGGGAGGGGGGCTTTAAATCCGCCAGTGACAATGTCAAAGAGTTCAACGCATTGTAAAATGTATTCTTTGTAATACTCATTATCCATTTATTCCACTTTGCATCGCTCGCATATATAAAATTTAAGTTATTGATGAATTACCTGATTAATTGAGTGTGTAAGCATCAAACGCTACTCTAATAATAATCAAGTTGGCTGAAGTGCTTACAGAATTATGAAACTGAATTAAAATGAGAAAGAAAAGAGAATACTTGAGGGGGAAGTATTGGTTAGTTGTGTCAACGCCAGACTTTTATAGTATGTTAGGGCTAACGCCAGAATACCCAGAACAACCTCTTATTCTTATCGGTATTGTGCGTGGTATATACATTTTTAGCTAGTCATGTAGGGGTCCATTTTTTTAAAACTGAAGATTTGCATAGCCCTAAATAGATGGCAAGTACAATAAAATATCAAAATATCAAACAACTATCAGCTATTACCTCATCAAAATTTTAACTTCGAAAATTTCCAACTGATACTGCTTGTTCATGGTATACGTATAATGTCCCGGCCTGTCTTGAACAAGTTATTGAGCACCGTTATATGCAATCTTTTTGATTGAAAGCGAAGTTCAACAACTACCGAAATGATGCAGTTGAAGAAAAGGAAAGGACGATCTCATCACTGCATGGCATTAAAACATGCTATCTTATTAGTCCGTGATATCGCAAACGACGTCCTGTGCATGCACCTGTAAAATAAAGTATGCCGAGATGACCCCAAAAAGTGCACCTGATGACAGTCGATTATATAATCGCATGACCTTTGAACCCCGTATGTAAATGAAGAATCTGGACAGGCTCAGGGAGCCGTTTGAGAAATGGCGTTCTGAGCGAGGAATTCGGCGATGTTTTCACGGATTATTGTGTTTTGGATGTAACAATTCGTATTGAGTGACACGGTAGGTTAAAGATGAATGTTTTCTGATGACGGTCGCATATAGTGTGCGCCGTGTCAGTTTGAATAAATGTGTTTTTTAGCCGATGAAGTGAGATGGGGTGCCGTTTCGCTCGTGGCGTTGTTGCCAACCTTCAGCTTAACATATTACACATACCACTGTCAAAAAAAATGAAAATAACATTTTCTATGCAAGCGCCTGTGATCTGGAGAAGTAAGCGTCTTCAGGTTTAATGACAACAATCAGCATCAAGGTCAAATCTCGGTCATACCCTCAAAAAGTATTAGGGTGGTGAGAACGGAACGGAAGCAATATGTATCAAATAAGATTGACTTCTTATTAGGCAAGTGAAAAGAATATTTCGCAATAAGAACGTGATATCAACTCTATAAATGATTTTGATGATGAATGAATTTTATGTTGTTATGTTATGTAGTGATATAATAGTTGATATGTGAGATAAATGTTCTGATATATGTATCGTTTGTCCATACAGAAATAAATGTTTTGATTGCGTACAATGTACACAAGCAATGGTACTCTATGTAGTTTGTATAAGTGAAATGCGGAAAACTCGTATGGTATAGTCTACAGCGTGTCCAGGATCAATTATGGTCACCCAAGACGGCAATAACGGCAACAGTCGATCAATGGTACCCAAACAGCGCGCGTGCTTTCAGTGTCCATGCATTCGGAACTGCTTGTCCCGCCATTCGGAGCACTATTTATTAGTCCCATCATGTTGTTTCATATAAATAAATAATAAGTTCTGTGCTTAATATTGTTTAATAGAATTAAACACTATAGACCCGATACATTGTCTCAGTTCTCCTTCGAAATCATTCCTCAGTTAATTTTAGTATTTCTTTGATACTATAATTTATACACATGCCATATATTCATATTTACAAATATGATCTTATTCTTTTCCTTTTTTGCAATATGCTTTAACGCTTATTGTTTCTAAATTACTTCAACATTTTTCATGAAAATATGTTGATCTAAGATAAAGACTTAATTTTGACAAAAATATATCGAAATAGTTACGTGATTGGAGATTCTCATATGTAGATGTCTTCTATAAACTATAATTGTATACATTGTGATACAGTTTTCTGTCTATCGATATAATATGCAGACAGTTAAGATAAGAACCAATTTAATCATCGGATTTGAGAAACAATATATCCCATATGTATCTTCGCGCCCACCATTGAATGAACCATAGCAGTGAAATGAAGAACTGATTTTATTACATTTTTACCAGTGAAATATCAAAAATTATCATTCTATAAATGTGATATAAATATCACTTTTGCTGATTTGACCAATCAAATTAATGATTAGAAAATACCAAAATGATTGACCAATCAGAAAGCCCGACATATATGTCAGCACCTGGACAGGGGGAACTACTTTTTTTGCTAACAAATTATCGCTGTAGGCCTAGTTAGCATACGGGGTAGGTTTTTCGTTGATAAAAAATGTAATAAACAGAATATCTAACAGTGTCTTCAGTAATACCAAATACATTTCACGAGTGGGGCTAATATTTTGATATTTTTCACGAGTGGTGCGCACTCGTGAAAAATATCAAAATATTAGCCCCACTCGTGAAATATATTTGGTATTACTGAAGACACTGTTAGATATCCTCTATATTTATTTTTTCTTCTTTTCCATTCTTTTGCTCTTCCTTCAAACCATTTAATAACTGTATATAAAACCACATAGCAGGAGCAACTGGCAATTGTCAAAATCCGAGATGAACATACTCTGAGCCATCCTCAACGACTTAGTTCTTTCAATCAGACTTGAATGCACAACTAGAGACCAAGGGGAACCTGTACATTAAAATTTGAGAAAGACCCATAATGGTCATTTAGTACTTTAAGAAATCGTTAAGGAAGTTTCAATCATCAAAATCCAACATGGCTGTCTGTTCGCCATGTTTTTGTAAGATTTGTCCTGTACAGAAACGGTCCATAGGAAGGGATCAAGAGGAACCTACGAGGGTTGATTGATATGGTGCGAGCCTCGTATTGAAGGAAGTACTCAGAGATGTTCTTTTTAAATCCTACTATCCTCTGACTATATAGGGTCGTGTACCCAAGGACTCGTCTCATTTGGTTAGTTTATATTGGCAAGGTAGCATTCTAAAGTAAACAAGACAAGCGGCTTTCGCAAAATAGACAAACTCGGTTAGGGTTAGGGTGAAAGAGTCTGTCATTGCCATGACTGCCATTCACGATTGTGGCTTTAAATTGATTGAGCATCCGCATTATTCACTTGATCTCGCTCCATCAGACGTTCACCTATTTCCAAAACTGAAAACAGCTATTTCAGGAACCCTTACCCTAACCCTTACCCTAACCCTAACATGCCGTTGATGACTTTCTGAACAACCAAGAAAATGGGTTCTTTAAAAGTGGCATTGTGGCCCATAAACACCGCTGGTAAAAGTTTATAGATATAGGGGAATCTACGTACAGATTTGAGAACCATCACTCAAGTACTTTCTGAGAACTAGCAATAACAAACTTCAATCGTCAAAATCGAAGCCGGCCACCTGGTGGCCATGTTGTTTCCTTGATCAGTCCCAAAATGCAATATGCACAACGCGGGACAAAGGAGAGATCGATCCCTTTATTACTTTCTGAGAAATAGCGATAACAAGATTTCTTTACGGACTGACCACGGATCACGGACGCAGGGCGATTTATATAAGTATATATAGTTATGGTATACTATATAAGTATATATAGATATGGTATACTATATAATTATCTATAGTTATGGTATACTATACAAGTATATATAGATATGGTATACTATATAATTATCTATAGTTATGGTATATTATATAATTATCTATAGATATGGTATACTACATGTATATATAGTATCTATAGTTATGGTATACTATATAATTATATATAGTTATGGTATACTATATAATTATCTATAGTTATGGTATACTATATAATTATATATAGTTATGGTATACTATATAATTATATATAGTTATGGTATACTATATAATTATCTATAGTTATGGCATACTATATATAGTATCTATATTTATGGTATACTATATAATTATATATAGTTATGGCATATTATATAATTATCTATAGATATGGTATACTATATAATTATATATAGTTATGGTATACTATATAATTGTATATAGTTATGGTATACTATATATAGTATCTATAGTTATGGTATACTATATAATTATATATAGTTATGGTATACTATATAATTATATATAGTTATGGTATACTATATAATTATCTATAGTTATGGCATACTATATATAGTATCTATATTTATGGTATACTATATAATTATATATAGTTATGGCATATTATATAATTATCTATAGATATGGTATACTATATAATTATATATAGTTATGGTATACTATATAATTGTATATAGTTATGGTATACTATATAATTATCTATAGTAATGGTTTACTATATAATTATATATAGTTATGGTATACTATATAATTATATATAGTTATGGTATACTATATAGTTATATATAATTATGGTATACTATATAATTATATATAGTTATGGTATACTATATAATTATCTATAGTTATTGTATACTATATAATTATCTATAGTTATGGTATACTATATAATTATATATAGGTATGGTATACTATTTAATTATCTATAGTTATTGTATACTATATAATTATATATAGTTATGGTATACTATATAATCATATATAGTTATGGTATACTATATAATTATATATAGTTATGGTATACTATATAATTATTTATTGTTATGGCATATTATTTGATTATCTATAGTTATGGTATACTATATAATTATATATAGTTATGGTATACTATATAATTATATATATTTATGGTATACTATATAATTATATATAGTTATGGTATACTATATAATTATATATAGTTATGGCATACTTCATATTTATCTACACAGATGAAATAACATATAATTATCTTTTAAGATGGCATCATTTATTATTATTTATAATGATGTAAACATCCTCCATAAGAAGATAACATACACTGAATTATCTATAAGATAGATACTGCGTACTTACTGAATCGTCAACAGAGATGATATATATTTTATTATCTTCTATAAAGATTGGAAACACTTGATGTGTCTATAGGGAGGACATACTGCATATCTATTGCAGCTATTAATATGGTATACTCTACAGTTATATAAATATTATTATACTACATGCGTATATTTAAATCTTATATGTACATACCTAACCTAGAAAGTGATATAAATTAAACTTTATACTTATCGATATAGATGATGTACGATTATATACTATCATGCTCTATTTAAAAGCATATACCATAATCCTTTCTTATCTATAAAATGTTCATGGGAATATATATAACATAAGATACTTTATACCTTATATAAGGATAATCGAAAGCATGATATGAAGCTCACTTGTTATATAACATACACTGTGAAATATATTTGTATACAGTAAAGCTTGATATATTCAATCCGAACGAGCGAGGTCAGTTTAAAAATACATTTATTATGACGAAGCCGTCTACGTCTTGGTCCAGAATAACGATTATCAATTATGCTCTGGCTATGTTTACCTTGCGTAACAACGTGTGGGTATAAAGGCAATTTCCGCAATTCTCCCTATCAATGCATGACAATGAAGACTCTAGAGGATCCAAATGAGGAAGATTTCTCGGGAGTCTTTACTTAAAGCGTCATTACTGCCGCGTTAGGGAGTCAATAATACATTTCGTTTATATGTTCACATGTGTGATTTGAAAATGAGTCCGGAATGAATTTGCTACAATACTAATGGGTCTATCTTCTCTGGGATCTAGATACAAGCTTTGTAAGATGCTCGATATCTGGTGCAGCAAACACAAACGTTTGTAATAGTCAAAATGGTGAACTATGTTTGTTTCGGTTTTTTGTGTGATAAATGCCATGACCTATACATCGAAAATGGTTCGACTGCAAAAATATTGTGGCATTTTGGTAAAAGTCTTAATACATCAAAACACCATTACCATCATTTGATGATCAAAATCAACAAATGGTTTGGCCACAAAATATACGATTGCCAATATGAAAACAGTATCAGAAAGTTTCCAATTACGTAAAGAATATCATGAAAAATTAATAGCATATGTATTTCTAATCAGTTTACATAGGTGGGTATTGTGATGCTTTAAGATATATGATCAATGGCGAATCTATGTTGTGTATTTTTAAACATTACTCAAAATCTACAACAATGTGTGGTTGAAAATGTTTGATTAGAAACAGTCTTGAAAAGTTGTGTTTGTATGTCTTTATAGTACTTTGTAATTTGACTGTAACTAAGAAGAACAAGGCACACACACTGTTCTGAAATTCTAGTATGTATCAAAGAATTTAGTCTGATTTAGATATGTATACAGGAATTGAGTCTAAATAAGATACATGTATGTATCAAGGAATTTAGTCTGATTTAGATATGTATACAGGAATTGAGTCTAAATAAGATACATGTATGTATCAAGGAATTTAGTCTGATTTAGATATGTATCAAGAAATTTAGTCTGATTTAGATATGTATTGTTGAAGTCAGTCAGATGTATCAAGGAATTGGGACTGAATTGGATATGTATCAAGGAGTTTAGTCTGATTTAGATATGTATCAAGGTATTTAGTCTGATTAAGATATGTATCAAGGAATTTCATTTGAATAAGATATGTATCAAGGAATTGATTTAGTCTAATTTAGAAAGGTATCAAGGAATTAAGTCTGATTAAGATATGTATCAAGGAATTTAGTCCGATTTAGATACAAATGTATGTATCAAGGAGTTTAGTCTAATTTAGATATATATCAAGGATTTTAGTCTGAATTAGATATGTATCAAGGAATTTAGTCTGATTTAGATATGTATCAAGGAATTTAATTTGAATAAGATATGCATCAATGAGTTTACTCTTATTCAGATAGGCATCAATAAATTTAGTCTGATTTAGATATGTATCAAGGAGTTTAGTCTGATTTAGATATGTATCAAGGAGTTTAGTCTGATTTAGATATGTATCAAGGAATTGATTTAGTCTAATTTAGAAAGGTAAACAGGAATTAAGTCTAAATAAGATATGTATCAAGGAATTTAGTCTGATTAAGATATGTATCAAGGAATTAATTTAGTCTTATTTAGATATGTATCAAGGAGTTTAGTCTGAATTAGATATGTATCAAGGATTTTAGTCTGATTTAGATTTGTATCAAGGAATTAAGAAACAGAAGGATTTCACATATATAAAATATATAAATAATACTTACATAGTGCCGAGTGGAGCTAGAAAGTTTCATGGACTTGTCATCACACTCAGCACATAAATTCCAGAGTTATATTGACATCACCACATTATAAAGTTCCCTAAAGTGTTAAATGACAGGAATAATCCAACTGGAAATGTATTCTTCGTAACACTTTTTTAAATAAAAACTCTTTTGATACAGTCTTTGACATCGCTAGTGAAATCACCATCAATTGGACATGGTACATGTATATCACACTATATACGAGTTACGATGTTTTAATCATTTCTTTAGGAAAATGATGAAGTAAATTTCTCTAATTCTTTAGTAAACGAGATTCACGTATTAAGAATAAGTTCACGACGTTTCCGATAATTTATACATCCCTTGATTAATTAGATACCATATTTGGCATGGTTGTCAATGTTACAGGTCAGAAACTGTAAACGTTTTCCATGACACACGTGTGCAAGATCTACTTTACAATACCGACCGTGTCATAGTTCGAAAGGCATGTGATGTAGTTCCGGTTCATCGAATGCCCGTATAATGTAAATAACTGACCGGTACATGGGTACCATGGGTAATATATAGATCGAGGGCATGTATAAAACGCGAGAGATAAAATAATTACGGAGAGTATGAAACATTCATGTCTATTTATTGCCCAAGTAATGCAATTAGGACCTTTTGTAAATACTGGTCAATACGTTACCATAGTACTTCTCGGGCCAGGAATACTAATTACCATATTTGGGCATTATGTAATACGAACTATCCCAACATCCGTTCCATATATCCATGTTAGCCCTGTTCATCTGTTTGACCGGAATTTGGGAGCATATTTATTCATAGCTTTTGTTAGTCTACCAACTGATGAACATCTCTAGATGAGTCTGTTATGTTCTGAAAGAAAGGCCGATAAAAACTCACCGGGATGATGGTGCGATCGATGAAGCGAAGGAAAGCAAGGGATTCCGAACACCTCCCCAGAGAGAAGGCATGGCGGGGGAGGGTAACTCCTATCTTCTCAAATCAATACAATTCTACAAGCGCATCGCAATTATACCCAATTATGCAGTGTTTTTAGATTCTATTTTTGTTGTTTTATTAATATAAAAGTAATGACACTGATGACATGTATTGCTAACACAATTTCAAAAGCAACAGACCCCGATGATTCCTCCAGAATTCAATTCAAACGATCTAAAATCAATTATCAGAATAGACAAATAACAAAATAGTTGTATTGTTGTTCATTTTACACTTCGCCCTAAATGTTCGATGTATTGTTTCATTTTGTCTTTTGTTGACTATAAGAACTTTATCGGCCTTCCTTGGTTCTATATGTTCGTAACAAAACACGCAAACAGTTCGTCAAACAAAGACCATTGCTTGCAATCATTAAACCATTTTCATGTTGAAGTGACATTTTTGTTAAGAAAAAAAAAAGAAAAAATTCCCTATAATTCACCGAGATCACGCAACGCAGTCGAATGCTTCAGGTAGAGGTTTCCACCCAAACCATTGCAAATAAAACGCAGTTTTGGTACGTGAAGTTGAATGGATGCCAGTTTTGGTACGTGAAGGTAAATGGATGCAAGTTTTGGTACGTGAAGGTAAATGGATGCCAGTTTTGGTACGTGAAGTGAATGGATGCCAGTTTTGGTACGTGAAGGTAAATGGATGCCGGTTCTGGTACGGTAAATGGACGCCGGTTTTGGTACGTGACGGTAAATGGATGCCAGTTTTGGTACGTGAGGCCAGTTTTGGTACGTGAAGGTAAATGGATACCAGTTTTGGTACGTGAAGGTAAATGGATGCCGGTTCTGGTACGGTAAATGGATGCCAGTTTTGGTACGTGACGGTAAATGGATGTCAGTTTTGGTACGTGAAGGTAAATGGATGCCAGTTTTGGTACGTGAAGGTAAATAGATGCCAGTTTTGGTACGTGAAGGTAAATGTATGCCGGTTCTGGTACGGTAAATGGACGCCGGTTTTGGTACGTGACGGTAAATGGATGCCGGTTCTGGTACGGTAAATGGATGCCAGTTTTGGTACGTGAAGGTAAATGGATGCCAGTTTTGGTACGTGAAGGTAAATGGATGCCAGTTTTGGTACGTGAAGGTAAATGGATACCAGTTTTGGTACGTGAAGGTAAAGGGATGCCAGTTTTGGTACGTGAAGGTAAATGGATACCAGTTTTGGTACGTGAAGGTAAATGGATGCCAGTTTTGGTACGTGAAGGTAAAGGGATGCCAGTTTTGGTACGTGAAGGTAAATGGATACCAGTTTTGGTACGTGAAGGTAAATGGATACCAGTTTTGGTACGTGTATTAGTACTAGTATGATAACATAATATAAGTACTATTGTGATAACATAATGATAGTACTGGCATGGTAACGTAATGTTAGTACTAGTATGATAACATTCTGGTAGTATTATTGTAATAACATATAAAATATAATTTTCCAGGCATCAATATTTGGTAGGCTAAGGGCCAAAAATACTAAATACATCCGGGACACCAGTTCATGTTTATCTCCCAGAAGTAGAATCTGATAGTACGATAACATAATGATAGCATAATGCTAGTACTAGTGTGATAAAATACTGTTTTTTAACGGATTTACACGAAAATTATGCTCCTACAAGGACTTTTGTGTACAATTCAGTTTCATGCAATTTTTTTTAATGATGATATGTTTTTTGTATTACAAAAATTTCATATTTAAAACTGATTCACATTAAAAGGGATACCACATTGAGGAGATTTATTTATAATCTCGACTGATTGACATTTATAGCCTCTTGGTAGCCAAAGTTACCAAGGAAAGTGCTATAGAACGACGACAATTAACATTGACTCCTAATGTCAACACCATTTTGACATATGTAGATCTATTTAGTCTTTCTTTAATTTCCCTGGCACCCCTTCGTCATTTACAACATTTGTGTTGTTGACTGGATATTTCTTAAAGATGGAGACAACTGTATTGCGTTCTATATAGCCTAGTTTTAGCGTTACTGATTCAGTTGCTAAATTAGTATTTCAAGTCTTATTTAGACGTGTTTGTGTGAAATCTTTGCAGCACATTGGTTGAATTGTTCTTAATATTTTCGGTATATATGGAGAGGTTGTGTAAAGATGGACAGAACTTTTTTTGTATTTAATAACTGTCGTGTTCGTCGTAGCTTTATACCAAGCTTAAGGCGAACGATAGATTTGTATGTCTGACCGATTCCCACGACAAAATACTTTATATTAACAATGGCCCATTAAGAATTAAAGTAAACTTCACCGATTGGAATTGGAATTGTTGGAAAGATTATGACTCGACATTGAGAATTGAACGCAGTATGCCAATATTTTTTAATTGAATTGACAGTTGGTATATTAATAGCATTTTAAAAACTAAATGGGATTGTAATGAATCAACAATAGATGTCAAATAAGTAAAATGTTTCAACACAGACAAAATGATCAATCACATAGTACAAATTACTACGCCGTAGTAAACGAGTGCAATCGAAACATGAATGTCTCAGTAATACGGCCTGGGGCATGTATCGCTAGAGACAGTGGGTAGTTTACATCAAATGAAAGATAAGATGTAAGGAGTAAAACGACATTTGATGACCAGTTTGATGTTTTATTTTACACATGTTTCTTTTCAGTTGACTTGCTAACCGATACTCTTTTTGCAGTATTAATTTATTACCACTTTCACTGTGCAAGATATAAGTGTCTTTTCGGTAAAATGCACTTGAGCTCATCCCAAATTTTCTACACCTGTTTGATAAACATATGTTGTACATCAATTTTATGATGCTGAATTATCTAAATTGCTCCCCTATACAATACACACCTGCGTACTCTCTAAATTCAATAACTGCACTTTTTATCTCTAATGAATTCGTTTTCATGTATAAAGGAAAGCTTGTTATACGTTAATCAAAGCCATAGACTGTGAAATGAGTAGTAGTATTAATCGGATAAGATCTGCCATCGTCCGTTTGATAGATATGTAAGAACATCGTAATACTTCATGGCAATAACTTGTTATCGAGCTTACCTTAATTAGCAAATATTCAACAGGTACATTTATATTAATTATAATCTAATTTCTATATCATTCTAAGAATATACCATAAGAAATATTGAGATAATTGTATGTTTAGTTTTAATTACAATATATCACAAGTTAACCGGTACATTATCTATAATATTACTTGATAATTCGTATTATACACATACAAATATGGGGAAATGACACGACCTGACCAGGTCTCTGAACTCTGGACTCTAACAATATCAGCAAGCTTGTCATGCAGCTCATGATCACAGTCTACTTCTGCTACCCTTAAAATTTAGTTCACAGAAAATCACACCATTATAACGTTAAAAGTTGGTTAAGGTTAGTAATTTAGCTATCTACCAATTGATTCAAATTTTATTTCATATTAATTCATGTAATTTCTGCCAGTTTTAAATTTCCGGCTAAAAATAACAAAAATAAACCAATGCGGTTCTTGCAAATCTCACAGCTATCGGTGTCCTCTCCGTGCAACTTGCGAGTACCGGAAACGGAACTTGCAACACTCACGGTACAAGCTACAATGTCATTAAGTAATTACCCGCGAAAATCTTGAGAAATGTAATCTAAGGTTTCCATCCTCGGAATGAAATACCATGAAATAAATCAATATTGTCTCAACAAATTTCTATTTCAGAACGGGACATACACTTTCGGTTGCTAATACATGTACAATTGTAGCAACCAGAACCGGAGATGTACGAGGCGAAATCCCTGCTTAAAGTTAAATGCAGAATCTGACCAGTTGCACAGAACAACATCACAGAGCAAATACGATTGTTTGACAACTAGAGATAGGTTGATGATATATACCGAATAATCTAATACGAACCAAACATGAAATAAGTCCTTGCATTGTTTGCATTTGAATTTGCTTTCAAATTTATTATTCAAACTTTTCGCAGAATACTAAGTATTCTTGTAATAAAACTCCAAATTATGGCAGTGTATTGTAGAACCCAGGAGTATTCATGTCACCCATGTACTGTACCTACCGTAAACATACATACCACATACAAAATTGTACCTCAACAAAGACTTCCGGTAAAGGTCGTAATATGTCGTAAACATTTCCAAATTATCGTAAAAATACATCAGATGAACAGAATGAAGCTTAATACATCGACAATGTTATGTATGACAATTGGTGTTAAACAGGGGGGTAGCTTCCTATACGTTGGTACGCAAGTGCGTACACATTCTCATATCCATGACAAACACACGGATAGTAAGTTAACAATGCAACTGCGCGAAAATATTCTTCTTCAGATATTGTCATATTTTGCTGAAATGGTATCGAGATAAAAATTTCATTATTATTCGATTTTATTGAACATTAGTTTTTTAGTGGTTTAGAGGGATGGCGAAAACAGCGGTACGACTGCGGGGTCATTTGCGGATGTAAATGTTTCCTATTACAATTAGTAATTGTTCTTTACATTTTATTATACCAGAAAATTGGCACTAGAACACATAAGGTGGGCATATCCCCCTCCAATAACCCCACCAACCAACCAACCAACACCTCCATACCTAAGTAATAAGGTCTCAGTTCTACATATGTAAATACATTATTAGCGAGGATGACTACAATGTAACTTACCTAAGGCCCCAGTATATAAATACATTATTAGCGAGGATTACTACAATGTAACTTACCTAAGGCCTCAGTATATAAATACATTATTAGCGAGGATGACTACAATGTAACTTACCTAAGGCCCCAGTATATTAATACATTATTAGCGAGGATGACTACAATGTAACTTACCTAAGGCCTCAGTATATTAATGCATTATTAGCGAGGATGACTACAATGTAACTTTCCTAAGGCCTCAGTATATTAATACATTATTACCGAGGATGACTACAATGTAACTTACCTAAGGCCTCAGTATATTAATACATTATTAGCGAGTGTAACTACAATGTAACTTACCTAAGGCCCCAATATATAAATACATTATTAGCGAGGATGACTACAATGTAACTTACCTAAGGCCTCAGTATATTAATACACCATTAGCGAGTGTAACTACAATGTAACTTACCTAAGGCCTCAGTATATAAATACATTATTAGCGAGGATGACTACAATGTAACTTACCTAAGGCCTCAGTATGTAAATACATTATTAGCGAGGATGACTACAATGTAACTTACCTAAGGCCTCAGTATGTAAATACATTATTAGCGAGGATTACTACAATGTAACTTACCTAAGGCCCCAGTATATTAATACATTATTAGCGAGGATGACTACAATGTAACTTACCTAAGGCCCCAGTATATTAATACACCATTAGCGAGCGTAACTACAATATAACTTACCTAAGGCCCCAGTATATTAATACACCATTAGCGAGCGTAACTACAATGTAACTTACCTAGGGCCCCAGTATATTAATACATTATTAGCGAGGATGACTACAATGTAACTTACCTAAGACCCCAGTATATTAATACACCATTAGCGAGCGTAACTACAATGTAACTTACCTAAGGCCCCAGTATATTAATACATTATTAGCGAGGATTACTACAATGTAACTTACCTAAGGCCCCAGTATATTAATACATTATTAGCGAGGATTACTACAATGTAACTTACCTAAGGCCTCAGTATATTAATACATTATTAGCATTACCCTGTGTATATCTAAGGTCCCAATTTATTGATAGAAAGTAGTGTATCTTCGTTGGAATTTTAAATTTTAAGTTTAGAATATTGTATTCCTGATTAAATGTAGTAGGGCGAGAACTTCGGGTATTCTCTTGTTTTACCGTATTTCCCCTAAGATCTATTGAGAATATTAGAGAATATTTCCGTTACTGTATATGTTCCTGACTGTAGGGACTGTAGTATAGAGTTACTGAGAAGGAGAGTTGCATGATGTTCATTGGCGGGTATATCCCATACCAGTAGACAACCAGAGGGGATCTTACTTGGCCAATGGTACTGCAGGGAGTTGTTGGACGATTATACATACCACAGACAAGTTCATACGTAAAATTTATAGCTTTACTGGTCTAACCACCTCAGAACATCATCATGTCATATCTGTCTGAAACTATCTGACAAGGTTCGTCAGCAGCCATAGGAGAAAAAGCCTTAACTGCAAAACCTTTTTTGATAAAAAAAACTCTTCTTTATATGTTAAAAATATCATCTTACAAAAAGACTCGCTATACACTGTTATGTCCTTTACATATATAAATACCTTATGTGGACACGGCATTTTGATATGGAAGTTTTTATTAGTCCTTTTTGTGTATTTTATATTCAATAGTCTTTTTTATATTTTGTACAAGACGTTGCTCAGATTTGCATGACATATTAAGTATGTGTTTATTTCAAATGACATATGATAACAACTACTTGTTTGTTGTGAGTATTAGCTGTATCCAAATTAATAGCCACACAATCTAACAATATGACCACAATAACGAGGATATACGTACTGTTTAATAGAAATATTCGTGAGTACTTTTTGTGGTTAAGATCTATCTAGACAGCTTCCTGGTCAAACTTCAATTGGTGCAATTAAACCAAGAAACAGTCTAGTATTTAGCTAAATTCATTATATTTATTTTCGTGGCTCCAGTCAATAACGAAAACTGCATATATCTATACAGCGCGAATATGCATACACCTCGAATATATTAAAATTGCCGTAAACTTTCATTTTTATATTTTCAAAATTACTTTAAAACACACGATGACTAATAAATGAACATTGATCGAGTTAAGTTTAGAGTTTACTTATAGCATATTAGTAAAAATAACGTATCTTCCGATTTGTTCACATGTTTTATTCAATACAAGAGTTAAAATGGTCGTAGGTACATGTAGCTTGCAACTACATCGGAGTACGAGTACTGTTTAACAAATTCCCGGGAAGGTTTGTTAAAGTTCATTGTAAATCAGAGGAAATAACAGCCTCGATCTGAAAGTAAAACATCCCTGATAAATCACGAATAGCGAGAGCATGAATGAAAGGTTGTTAGGACGCGTTGGATAGGAAAGTCACACCTTTTTACCGATACGAACGTGCATTATGCATGCGAACCTATTGCCAGTAGGCTTCAACACCGTATTGTGTCAAAAACCTTAGAATAATGACTACAGCCATGCTAAAAACAGGCCATCTCACAGACCATTGCTTACCCACTCATATCCTGGTGGTCCGGCTATCTGAAGTAGTCAAGTCCATCTCTTGGTCAGTTTGAAACTGCTATAGTCACTCACGTCTCTGGAATGATCCTATTTAATCCAAAGATATAGAACACTGTCCCAAGTAGAAAAGTTGTGAGCTCAGTTGCTCTTCTACACAGATATGGATAAACATATCAAGGTGCTGATGGTATTATAACCACGATCACACCCCTACATAGTTTTGTCTAATATGTTTTGAAATTATATTTACCATACGATGTTCCCCGAGGGTTTTCGAACGTATGATGGAAGTTAGGATTACACCTCCCAACCGATGTTACAGCCCCTTTAGGACATCACTTCGGACTGCCAGAACGTTTTACTCTATCTATAACACATAAACCATGTAATGAAATCATTCGGAATCTGATCACAAGCCAAAAGTCTCGGTCAACGGGCTCTTTGTATTGTATCATTTATTTATGTTTGACCTGTGACCTGGATGGTGCTTCGATGTTTATCTACATTTTTCATAGAATCGCCTCATAACTCCGTTATGAATACCGATCGGAAGTTTCTTGATTTTTCACTATGTTTTATTTCTGACCTCAGACTACCTTAATCTGGTGGTCGTTAGGTGGTGAGTAATTTATCGAATCAATAGAGTTATATCAGAAATCATCCACAGGTACGTGAACCATATACGCGAAGACAAATGCGTAGTCGGTTAGCTATAACAAGCCTTCATCAATATTGCATTCAGTAATATGGCTATTCTGCAAGGATTAACTTTTGGTTAAACAGAAAACATAAGTCATCAAGCATCAATATTTGGTAGGCTAAGGGCCAAACATACTAAATACATCCGGGACACCAGTTCATGTCTCTCTCCCAGAAGTAGAATCTGATAAATCTGGAAGGATGTCAGGATTGGCACGAATATGACTATTTGGCGGGGAGGTGAAGGGACGTACAACTGAGATATGGTTACCAGCAGAAGAATAGTACATGTATTACACATTTCCGGTAGAGGTAAAAGCAATCCTAGCTAAGATAAATGGAAATTATGCAGAGAGTCAAGGCTGTCGTATGGGTATTTAGACATCTGAGATAGACGTACCAAAAGGCGTGTTTAAACAGGAAGAGCATTGACATATCATTGATATGTTTACAACAACAGAAGAGACCCCCGACGATGTTTAAGGATCTGGAAAACCAATCAAGATGGAAAAGGCGCAATCAAAGAAGCAGTAGGAAAAATAATTCCATGGGGAAACTGTTGAGTTCCTCGAACATCAGAAACAGTCCTCTCAGAGTAGTTAGTTCAGATTTGGATTAACCATCCAAATTCTTTGATGACTGCTTAATCAGCGACGGCATTTCTTTTTTATGAAGTTTTTAGTATTCGCAACAGCATATGACATTTACTGACGGTTTCCACAGATAATGGAATAACCAACAGATGATAGGACGATATATAGATAATAGAATAGCCCACAGATGATAGGATGATATAAAGATAATGGAATAACCCACAAATGATAGGATGATCCGCACTTTATGGGATGACCCACATATGATAGGACGATCCACGGTTAATGGGATGACCCACATTTGATAGGACGATCCACGGTTAATGGGATGACCCACATTTGATAGGACGATCCACGGTTAATGGGATGACCCACATATGATAGGACGATCCACGGTTAATGGGATGACCCCCATATGATAGGACGGTCCACGGTTAATGGGATGACCAACATTTGATAGGACGATCCACGGTTAATGGGATGACCCACATTTGATAGGACGATCCACGGTTAATGGGATGACCCACATTTGATAGGACGATCCACTGTTAATGGGATGACCCCCATATGATAGGACGATCCACGGTTAATGGGATGACCCACATTTGATAGGACGATCCACGGTTAATGGGATGACCCACATTTGATAGGACGATCCACGGTTAATGGGATGACCCCCATTTGATAAGACGGTCCACGGTTAATGGGATGACCCACATATGATAGGACGATCCACGGTTAATGGGATGACCCACATTTGATCAGACGGTCCACGGTTAATGGGATGACCCACATATGATAGGACGATCCACGGTTAATGGGATGACCCACATTTGATAGGACGATCCACGGTTAATGGGATGACCCACATTTGATAGGACGATCCACGGTTAATGGGATGACCCACATTTGATAGGACGGTCCACGGTTAATGGGATGACCCACATTTGATAGGACGATCCACGGTTAATGGGATGACCCACATTTGATAGGACGGTCCACGGTTAATGGGATGACCCACATTTGATAGGACGATCCACGGTTAATGGGATGACCCACATTTGATAAGACGGTCCACGGTTAATGGGATGACCCTCATATGATAGGACGATGCACGGTTAATGGGATGACCCCCATATGATAGGACGATATATAGATAATGGAATAACCCACAGATGATAGGATGATATATAGAAAATGGAATAACCCACAAATGATAGGATGATCCGCACTTAATGAGATGACCCACATATGATAGGACGATCCACGGTTAATGGGATGACCCACATATGATAGGACGATCCACGGTTAATGGGATGACCCACATTTGATAGGACGATCCACGGTTAATGGGATGACCCACATTTGATAGGACGATCCACGGTTAATGGATGACCCACATTTGATAGGACGATCCGCGGTTAATGGGATGACCCACATTTGATAGGACGATCTACGGTTAATGGGATGACCCACATTTGATAGGACGATCCACGGTTAATGGGATGACCCACATTTGATAGAACGATCCACTGTTAATGGGATGACCCCCATATGATAGGACGATCCACGGTTAATGGGATGACCCACATTTGATAGGACGATCCACGGTTAATGGGATGACCCACATTTGATAGGACGATCCACGGTTAATGGGATGACCCCCATTTGATAAGACGGTCCACGGTTAATGGGATGACCCACATATGATAGGACGATCCACGGTTAATGGGATGACCCACATTTGATAGGACGATCCACGGTTAATGGGATGACCCACATTTGATTGGACGATCCACGGTTAATGGGATGACCCACATATGATAGGACGATCCACGGTTAATGGGATGACCCACATTTGATAGGACGGTCCACGGTTAATGGGAAGACCCACATTTGATAGAACGGTCCACGGTTAATGGGATGACCCACATTTGATTGGACGAACCACGGTTAATGGGATGACCCACATTTGATTGGACGATCCACGGTTAATGGGATGACCCCCATTTGATAAGACGGTCCACGGTTAATGGGATGACCCACATATGATAGGACGATCCACGGTTAATGGGATGACCCACATTTGATAGGACGATCCACGGTTAATGGGATGACCCACATTTGATTGGACGATCCACGGTTAATGGGATGACCCACATATGATAGGACGATCCACGGTTAATGGGATGACCCACATTTGATAGGACGATCCACGGTTAATGGGATGACCCACATTTGATTGGACGATCCACGGTTAATGGGATGACCCACATATGATAGGACGATCCACGGTTAATGGGATGACCCACATTTGATAGGACGGTCCACGGTTAATGGGAAGACCCACATTTGATAGGACGGTCCACGGTTAATGGGATGACCCACATTTGATTGGACGAACCACGGTTAATGGGATGACCCACATTTGATTGGACGATCCACGGTTAATGGGATGACCCACATTTGATAGGACGATCTACGGTTAATGGGATGACCCACATTTGATAGGACGATCCACGGTTAATGGGATGACCCACATTTGATAGGACGGTCCACGGTTAATGGGATGACCCACATATGATAGGACGATCCACGGTTAATGTCAGCATACAGTTACCTTGGGTACAGGGAGACTATAAAGCATTTCTCCGCATGCGTCAAATTATACTTTTTCATTCACAAATGTTACAAATCTTGATTATTTTTGCCCATTCCGATCAAATTTCATTAAAAGAATGGGAGAATATTAAATTCATCAATTTCGATTAAGCAGTAGTCAGAGAGAACCTCGATCTCTGGTTTGAAATGCCTAACAAGATCACAAATTCTCTGCTGATTTGTGATTATATATATTGATTTCCAGCTGAAGGGCAGATTTAAAAAGCCGTAACAACACACATATGACAGGAATATTTTTGTAAATAATTTTCAACTTTTTTTTCTTTCTTTTTTTCCTTTTTATACCCATATAGATCAAAGTGTCAATGACGTAGGCAATGATATCACGAGTCCATTACAACTATTTGAGGTTATGAAGATGTCAATGACGTTAATAATCCAGTCATCGCGCGCGTGTTGTCACAAAAATCACCGGTAAAATTTTAGACATCAGCGATTTGGATCGAAAGTTCATCAAGTACGATCCCCACCTTTCCCTTTGATTAACAATGTACATATGTCATTATATATCCCGTTATCACAGAGGCTGTTAACAGTGTCCGCATTTTATCTCAACAGGTCTTGATATCACACATTAGCGACAGACGGCAGAACAGACTGTCAACACCGCGACATGCTCATACATTGTAGCTTTGGATCAGGTGTCAAGGCACAGGGAATGCTATTATTACGGTGCAGACGACACTTCAAAAGGTCAAGGACAAGGTAATACTCCCATTGTAGACCTTTTTTATGGCCATAATATGTTAAGGAGGCAGACTTTGCTCCAAGGAAGAAACCACTTTAGTTCGTAGATAAATTGACAATATTATATGCCTTGATAAGTTGACAATATTATATGCCTTGATAAATTGACAATATTATATGCCTTGATAAATTGACAATATTATATGCCGTGATAAATTGACAATATTATATGCCTTGATAAATTGACAATACTATATGCCGTGATGAATTGACAATATTATATGCTTTGATAAATTGGCAATATTATATGCCGTGATAAATTGGCAATATTATATGCCTTGATAAATTGACAACATTATATGCCTTGATAAATTGACAATATCATATGCCTTGATAAATTGACAATAGTATATGCCTTAATAAATTGACAATATTATATGCCTTGATAAATTGACAATATTATATGCCTTGATAAATTGACAATATTATATGCCGTGATAAATTGACAATATTATATGTCTTGATAAATTGACAATAGTATATGCCTTGATAGATTGACAATATTATATGCCGTGATAATTGACAATATTATATGCCTTGATAAATTGACAATATTACATGCCTTGATAAATTGACAACATTATATGCCTTGATAAATTGACATATATGTCTCCGGTTCCTATCTCTAATCGCCTTTTCGTTCAAGAAATGGAAATAAAAAGGCACTTTATTCAAGTCAAATGATATCACATTTCCTGCTTTGCTTGTGAAAAAGTTCAGCTGATTCAACTTTTTTTTTTACAAATATGTCCACTACATAGAACTACCATAATTTTTGGAGCGAGACGACTGGTTGCCCTGTTGTTAGTGTGACCGGATTTTGGGGCGGGGGTGCTTTCGGCAGTTTGCTTCAGACAGGTATAGAGGTATTACTATCAAGTCAAATAGCTTCCTCACTATCGCATGGAGGCAAACATACCCCAACCTCTCAAAACGCATTACCACTCATTACACATAGCACTCATTACACATAGCACTCATTACACATAACACTCATTACACATAACACTCATTACACATAACACTCATTACACATAGCACTCATTACACATAGCACTCATTACACATAACACTCATTACACATAACACTCATTACACATAGCACTCATTACACATAGCACTCATAACACATAACACTCATCACACATAACACTCATCACACATAATACTCATTACACATAACACTCATTACACATAACACTCATTACACATAACACTCATCACACATAACACTCATCACACATAACACTCATTACACATAACACTCATCACACATAAAACTCATCACACATAGCACTCATTACACATAACACTCATTACACATAACACTCATTACACATAACACTCATTACACATAACACTCATTACACATAATACTCATTACACATAACACTCATTACACATAACACTCATTACACATAATACTCATTACAAATAACACTCATTACACATAACACTCATTACACATAACACTCATTACACATATGTAAGAGCAAACACTGGAGGCAGTCCTCATATAATTATGGCTGTTAATGTGACGTCAAAAACAAAAAACGGACCCAAGCCCACACAGGAGAGGCTGTCATTAAATAACCATAGCTGTTGATGCGACGTTAAACAATACAAAACCAAACCAAACCAAACCTACAGGGGAGGCCGTCCTTACATGACCATAAATGTTGATAGGACCTCATACAATGCTAAACTGATCATAGCTGTTGATGGGACGTTAATAAACCCAAACCATACCCACACAGGGTGGTCGTTTGCCTTACTTACATGCACAACCTAAATGTACCAGTATTAAACTGCAAATGTAGGGGGCCGCGGTCAAATTGTACAGCACTACACATATTGTGGATGTAGAATGACACATATTTCTTCATTTATTAAATCCTTGAAATTAGCCTGGATACGTAAAAGTGTCCACTCTTATTCCAGTTGTAAACCGTTGCTGTTAGATTTATGTGGTACAGATATCAACAAGTTGCTAGTGTTGGAGGACACATGTAGTAAACCTCTCGAGGAAATATAATTCATGTTGTAAAGACGCATTTTCAACATATGTTGAGTATATTGGAAACACAGAGATTAAGCCGCATGAGCCAATGAAAATCTAGTATAACACCAGTATCAAAGTGGAAAATATCTTAGTTGTGTTTTATCAAAACTGGTTTGATAAAGGAGTAAGATATCTGTCTGACATGATTTGTAAAAATGATAACTGTTTGTATTCTTATGAAGATTTTTGCAGACTATATGAATATTCTCCACCCCAACCACTTGTATACGGTTAAGACGAGCTATTAGAAATATATAGCCTGAGTTTAGTCAAAACCACACCATAATCGACTCTGTACATCCTTTTATTCCAATTTATTTGGAAGCTTTTATCAAATATAATTAGAAGAAATATTTGTGACGTACGCAAATGTTATTTTTGATATTGTGTCTGGTTACTGGTATAAATTCCATGTCCTTGTGTGTAAAAAATAATCAAGGTGCTGACTATTATTTGCTTGGGATGTATGTAACACTTGATATAGAGCATAATATTTTTAAAAAGTGCTTGTCAGTTTCCCGTTATACAGGTTATCAGTGTAGTAATAATTGATTTAGCATGCTTTCTACAAACTATCCGGAAGCGACAAGGTCTTTGAGGACATGCGATTACACGGGAGGCCATTACATCCGGGTTATCAGCGGACAGCTAAAACGTTAAATATGGGCCATAAAACAACATGGGTTAATGAAAGATTGTATCGACGTCGGTCAGAACCTGTTTAATAACGTGAACATTTTCAGACTCTTGACGGCCAACCACGGTTAAATATTGAATAGTCCGAGAGCCGTGTTCCTACCGAAATATTAACATGAAACAGCTGTCTTTGAAATCACTGTCTGCTGTACGACCTTATTTGTATTGAAATCATATCAATAAAAAGAAAAGAGTTTTAGTCTGTGTGATTTTTTATAAGATGGATAAGCTGACAATACATTGTCGTGAACAACACTTGGCAACTATTTACTACATATCCATGAAACCCTGACCCAGACAATCCATGTATTTATTTGCACATATATGTCAAGTTTATTTCTTTCCCTCGGAAGCCCCACAGTCATAGTATTATCAAAAGATTACTATCAATAAGACGCGAGGCACCGGTTTATGAATCTCATTTGCAATGTGATAATTAAAGATTGGGTTAATCAATATTTGGCCATCAGAAAATTGTTTGTAATTTTTAAGTAGTTTAAAAAAAACCCTCTCACTGTACCCAAATCCCTGCACTTTTTTAATTCTTTTAAAGCATAGTACAATCCTTCTCACAACCGTAATCGTCATTTTTGACGGAGGTTAGTCAACCAAAGAAGAAGAAGAAATAAATCTTCCCATTAATGTGTCGAATGGTATTGTATCTAATATTATCTGTTTGTATAGCTGTATCCCGGGATCTCTCGGTACTTATTATATATACGATGGTTAAACTGACTGTGGACACTATTAAATAAAAGTCACAGTATACTGACAACGGGCGGATAAGTCCATAATGCTTGTTCTTAGTACTGAACGTAAAACTGTAAGTATGGATCAAAACTTCGGGTTGTCTCCGTCAGAAAACAGAACACATAGTCTCACTCATTCAAACATTCAAATTTCTAAGTGTTGCGATGACAAGAGAGATGTTAGATAGTTAAATCTTCTTTTGTTTGGCTTGGTTTAATAAGATTTAACGTTCTATTTAACACTACAGCCATTTAAGGACAGCATCCCAATTGCAAGATTCCTGCCTGTGGTGAAAGTTGTTTTTAAGTCACTATACCAAGTGATAGCCTTTTGCGAGTGCTGAGATGAGGACAACATGTACATATTAACATCACGGTGAATGTCAGCATAGGTCCACAAATGATGTACCAATGGAAAGTTTTTGTTACAAGAACACAAGCGTGAGAAAGCTTAGCTCTATCCTCATTGGTCTTGAAACAGTATGTTTATAAAAAGCTGACTACATGCAACGCTAATAGTATAGTACAAGTGTAATTACTCCCCTTGACTCCGGCATGTTAAACAAGTCCAATCAACAGTTACGGAACTCACCAGTCATCGCAAAATGCTTATCTACAATTGCAGTAAAACATATTCATATTAATTTGCCATAACATCACTCCTACACCTCTAATAAATGTTTATTTACCAAACTGGTAGGGTCTGGAGCATATACTTGATTATGGGCTTATAGGCTTTTCAACAACTTACGGAAAAAAAACCTTCAAGTGAGTTTTACTACAAAAAGGTTCAATCAAAAACATGGCAAAATTTGAACTATATGTATGTATATATATATATATATCTATATGGGTCAAAGAAGTAATATAAACAGAATAATCCAGATAACAATGGATCCTCACATAAATGTATGGAGGATACGAATTACTTGTAATGATTATATGGGGCAAAGAAGTAATTCAAATTCATAGCATTCTAGTGTTGAACATGATACAGTCACGCTAGTATCCGCCTTCGGCCAACGTTTGCCGAAGGGTTCATTGTTGTTTCTCCAGTTACTAAAACATTATTCTTATTGTATCTTATTGTATTTCCAGTACTTCTTATATATATTATGTGATTGTATTTGTATTTTTTGTGTTTTGATAAAGGGGCGGATTGCCTCGAAAATTTAGCGAGCCTCATTGTCCACACTGTTTGAATTACTTCTTTGCCTCATATATATATATATATATATAAGTTGCTACACCATAACTTTACTTACACTTCTAATAAATGTATATATACCGAATTGGAAGGGTACGGGATGTAAACTTACGGACTTAAAAGCTTTTTGAAAACCGACACCGACGCGGACGCTGGAGAAACAGCCTGAACCCACAGTTACTCATACCCAGTGAGCTAAAAATCAGATTTCTTGCCAGCGCGTGATCCTGTCGTACGTTTTAGTATATTAAGATTTATCGCCCTTTTTATAAGATATATTTTTCAAAGGAAATAAAGTATTCGGATTAACCACAGAATATTTTCTTTTTATGCTTTGCATCATTGATAATCTAATACTCAGACGGGAAGGAAGTATGAAGGTTTGCTTTTAAAGTGTGTCATATTTCTAAAGAACGAATTTATTATCGCCAGTAGCATTCTATAATTGAAATATAAACAAGCTGTCCTTTACAGGAACCACTTCCTCATAGTTAGAAAACATATATCAACAGACATGCCTGAATGTTCGACGTATTAAAGAGATCAGTTAACTGTGAAATGTATTGGATAGTTGTGAACTGCATAGAGTGTGAAACTTAATACTAAATTAAACATTTAAGGAATGCTAATGCCTAAGACAGTGGTTATCTGCAATAATCAGTTTCCTTAGTTTGACTCGTAAACAAAGTCCGAGGCACATGGACCTGGGGCTTGAATAATCAGTAAGATGCCTGACTTAGCGACTGAATGAGCTCGGTTTATAGGTCCTAACAGTGGGTCTACAACGTGGCCACTGTAATTCTCATTTCCCCGAACTTTCTCATCAAATATATATGTGGGTTAAATGAGAGTCTACCGACCGAAGACTTGTGAGCAAACCAGGTGTATCAGCGACTAATTTGATACCAAGAGTTCCTAGCGGAGTATCCCGGTGGGTATATTGGTTGTTGGCAATACTTGGAACAGCGTGAAGGTGTTTTGACTATCTAGCCTCTAGCCCCATCGCGTCGAAGTGCTTCGGTTTCGACACATTTCTTTCGACTTTATCGATTACGTATTTGAATCATAAACATAAGTTTTCGGACGTTTACAAATCATAAAATGAAACTGTTGTTTTTGTTTCATTTGTACATTAAAATACAAATAATTTTCGAATATTCGTCACCGATATCATACATTAAGTTATGCACTTTGCACAAATTGAAGAAGAAACAAAAAAAATGGCCTCCAGCCGAAACTTGTAACGCAACATGTGCCCTCCAGTTTCTAACACATTCGTGATCAATAAATGTACATGTATTTACCAACATTTTTAATGAAATTTTGAACTTCCCGAATAATTTATCAATTTTGTCAGTTCTTTTTATACGTTTTATTTATTCATCTTTTTTACGCATAATATATAAGTTAAAGTAAGCTTGCATTAGCTCCTATGATACGATCCTAAGTTCTAGTATAAAGACGGGGAAATACACAATATATTTGCTTATGTTTCAATCATCACTATGACGTCACTAGTAAATATACGTTTGTATTAGTGGTCAACAGCTATGGTTACTTGATAGAGTTTTTTATATACTGGACACTACAGGGAGGGGAATAGAAAGTTTATTACAGTGTTTGTAAGATTAGTCTCAGGAGGAGATGATATTTTAGTTTACGGAAATTATGTTAAAAAAAACACGGGGAAATATAAAAAAAATCCGAGCGAAATTATTGAATGATATGAACCTATAACATAAGTTTATATAAGTCCAGTTTAGGTCCGATAGGTATATACATGGGACATGCCATGCATATATAATAATATACACTTTCGGTGTACTCATTGTGTACTCCAGGCTTTTAACGGGTATAACAGAACACATGCATGGTACATACAATAAGTTGAAGATAGACTACATCATATACCTGAAGCAGTTACGTCCTTTCAGAACTTAACAGAGTGTATGGTACATGCGAAAACAGAAGTTAAAACTTAAAAGAGGATCAAAAGAATAACATGGTCAGACACGAGAATATTTCACTAAACAACACTTTATTTTCGCATGTAATTGCAAAAAGGTATAAAGTAATATTTGAGTTTATTTGAATTAAAATAATTTATAGTGTGTTAACTGCATTTTTCATAACCTATTTACATAGAGAATACATGGTCAGTGTCTTAAAATATAAGCTGTATTTTGGCGAGGGTAAAGAAAGACAAAAGTGGCGAGCCTCGGCGAGCCACTTTTGTCTTTCTGTCCCGAGCAAAAAATACAGCTTATATTTTAAGACACTGACCATGTATCTATTTATCCTGCAACAGTCATAAAAATAATCATCAAAAATAATCATTTTGAAGTGAAACGGTGTCAAAAATGACAGAAATATGTTCGCCTTTCAAATGTAGTTTCACTTTGAAGTAGGTCAGTCGAACTGACGCACGTGTTAAGATTCCAAAATACAGCTGTTTTCCGTCACTGCCGTATACAGCAAAAATATATACGGTGGGTGTATTCCGACAATGCGATGGCAGTTGCAGGATAAAATTCGTGTGGCGTCATCAAATAATAACATTGAACGTTACCCTGAACGGTAGCGCATGAACTGTTTATATCATGCCATACTATTTATAGGCAGAGTAATAAACACACAAAAACACTCCACAGTAGCTCTGTACATGCATACATACATGTACGTTATATGAATGTCCATATTACTTGACCATTTTCGATTTCCGAACAGGAAAATTTCATTCGGAAACGACGAATCAGAATTAAAGTAATCGTGTTGCATAGGCCTACCAGTACCGCGACAAAGGCGCGCGATTAACGCTGGTTGGTTAACCAGATCGAAAGAAACATCTACTTTCACTTTCAATATATGCTTACTGATTTTGATCGCAACTGATCAAAATGGTGTTCTATCAGAGTATCTTTTCCACCCTACGTCAACCAATAGGATTCATAGCCTTTAGTTAGCTATAGGTTAAATCCATTCTTTTTTAAACCATTTTTATGAATAATTACCATCTGTCTATTTCCTAACGTATCAGTACAATCATGAGATCCAAGATAATGACAGGTACGTTAGTATTCAGTTTCCTTGGTGGTGACATTTGAAGAATTACGTTCCTTTGCACAAAAAAGTAATAAAAAATTGTATGTAGCTTCATTGCATGACCGATTTTAATTCGATTTAAATTACAATGCTGAGAGACATTCTGGCTGCAGTCATTTCAGGAAGAATGACGGAGTTACCGCCCCTCTTAGCAATCTATTCTGATCGATAAAACCATAGTAGTCGGGAGGCTTTCCGTTCAGTGGGTGATACGAACCGTACAGATAATTTCCCATGAAACGAGACACTTAGTTATAAGTAAAATTTATATTTGATGCACAGTAATCAAGTCGGTCAATACTGCAAGCCCAAAAATTGTCCAAGTCATATAAAAATCATGATTAGCACATCTGTTAATCGGGTGTTGATGATGGCGTCTATACATACATTGTAAACGGAGGTTAGGAACATCACCACCTTTGTGTAGAACTGGGCAACATCATCTTTTCTAAATCAAATTCCGAATCAAATACGCACAACTGCGGACCAAGGGGAACCTACATGCGAAATTTGAGAACAAACACTTCTCATGCTTCTCAAGAAACAGCGATAACAAACTTAAGCCATCAAAATCAAAGATGACCCCCTAGTGGCCATCTCATTTTCTGGATCAGACTAAAATCAAATGGACACAACTGGGGACTAAGGGAAACTTACATATGAATATTAAAACAAATCCTTACGGTGCTTCTCTATCAACAACTATACCAGGGCTTGTGTAGGGACTGATGGCGGAAGACGGTGATTTGAAACTAAAAAAAAGGCCTCGTTAGTTTAAAAGCTACCTCCAAACTATTGAAATTAACGATTTACTCAGAGTAGGATACAAACGGGCACATATGAAGACAACCCTTAATTAGATACACACACAAACCAGACAATGATAAGCCATGGATTACTTTAACGTTACGCTTTAACAAACATTATCATGCTTTACGCTCCCTTATCTGTGTTTTCCGCGCCGTGAAATATCCAATCTCACCTAGACCTGCGATCTGAAGAGGGTATAGCTGGGCAATCGGCTCAAAGGTTACAGATTATAAATATCAGGCGAGTTAAACAACTTTGGCCCTAACAAGTTGTCCTGCCAAATGCGCTTCAATGAGAAAACACACATCAGTTGGAATATACAATCGTGAGATCATTTCCATTTAATATCGGTAAAAATACCTCCTTTCCTAACTTAGTTTAAACTAGTACTCATCTACAAAGCGTCCTTTCTCTCTTATAGAGTATCTCACACTGCGATAACCCTTACCGCTGTGTCTAAATCACTACCTTTTCTCCACACATATTGCCCACATTTCTTCCCTTGCCTCCCACGCAGCCCCCTCAATCCCATCCTTTCTTTTGCTAACCAGATTCCCCAATTCAATCCTTCTACTTGTACTCTTGTACCCCTCACTGTTCCATATCCCCATATCCCGTCCCTTCGTCTGAAACTCACTCTGACCGTGATCCCTGTCTTCCTCTGAATCACAGTCTTCCAACCTCATTCATTCCCTTTAAGCTATCCACTTTCTCAGCAGACCAAGCAATCCAACCAATTTCCCGTCGTCTGAGTCACCACCTGTACCCAAAGCTCCCTCCTTCCCCTCATCCAACACTGCCACAGAATCCGCCCTTTACCCGCACTAACGTTACTGAAGATTGCGTCCCGTAGCCTTGCCGCAAAGTTCCCTAGACTGCACCTTTGACAGTACTCAATATTACACAAGATTGCGCCCTTTATCCGCGCCCAACATTAATTCAGGCTGCTCCCTTATCCTCGCCCCAACATTACACCTTCTGCGACCATCACCCGCGCCTCTTACCTGCGCCCAAAATACCCTGGATCGCGCCTCTTCCCCACAGCTAACAATATAACGGTCCGCTCCCATTACCCGCACCAAGCTCCCATGATCCGGGTCTAACATAACTCAAACTGCTCCAACCGCTCCCAAGTCTAACCCAGACAGCGTTTCGAGCTCGTGCCCAACATTACCCGATGCTGCAACCATTACCTGGCCCCTACTTTATCCCGGACTGCGCCTCTTACCGCGCCCCGACACTACCTCATGACTGCGCCCCTTATCCGCGCCCAACATCACCTCAGTCTTTCCCCTCACCTGCGCCCAATATTATGCCAGACTGCTCCCCTTACCCGCGCCCTACAATACTCAAGGTATCAGCACTTACCCGCGCCGAACATGAACTCAGTCTGTTCCCATTACCCAGGTCCAACATAATTTTACACTGTGACCCTTACCTGCGTTCAATTCTACTTCAGACTGCGTCCTTTACTCTTGCCCACCTTAACTCCATACCGTTCGGCGTACCTGTGCCAAATATCACTCCCTACTGTTCTCTTTACCTGCTTCAACATCAACTCAGCCTGCTCCCATTACCCGCCTCCAACATTACCTCAGAATGTACCTTTTATCTGTGCCTTACATTACCCCAAACTGTGTCCCTTACTCGCACCCAGATATTACCCGATACTCTTCCCATTACCCGCGCTCAACATTGCTCCCTACTGCTCCCCATACCACGCCTCGATATTACCCGATACTGTTATTTAACCGCGCTCAACATTGCTCCCTATACCTCCCCATACCCACGCCTCGACATTACCTCAGACTGTGTCCCTTACTCGCGCCCCAATATTAGCCGCGTTACAACTGATTCATGCGTTGTGATACCGGCAGATTATGTAATTAGATCAGTTAATTCTGTTGTATTAAATCAGGGCCTATCGATCGTGTCATTCTACTGCGCAATACCGACATGAGTGCGTACTACGGGGACCTGAGAATACGTAGCAGTTTGTATATTCACACCTATCTCGATACGTTTACAGTATTGTCTTATATTGTTAAAAGAAGTAAGTAGTAGTACTGGCTTTAGAACTTACAGCTTTATCGTATCAAATAACAAAACAACATGCGATATTTCAATTAATTCATCAAGTTCGGTCTAAACCTATATACAAACAACAAACAATTCTCAATTCCTTGTGATGTGAAGCTAGTCGGAATATTTTACTTTACTTGTCATCGCCCTTGTAAAAAATAAATCGAATTAAATAGATAATAAAAAAAAATAACAAGCTATCCAAGGGGGATCTTGGCGCCCACCATTGAATTACCTTTATTTGTTATATTTATGATCTTTAATGATCTGATAGCAAGAAGAAGAAAAAAGTTCTATACATTAAAAAAAAGTTTCATAAATTTGAAAAAGAAAAAGTAAACTTCAACTGCCAGCATTTTTTTCTTTCTGGAACGGACTCATTAGGCACAACTAGGGACCAAAGAAAACCTACTTATGAGGTTTAAGACAAGGGGAACTTACATATGAAATATAAGAGATATCTAATAAACAAATATCAACAACTGTACAAGCTAAGCAGGGACTTTTTTCATAGTCAATTAGCAACAGGAATTATTATCTTCTTTCTTGGAAGACAACTTATCAATCCCAAGCGTGGATGCCAAAGACGGCATTACATGAGATGACAGATTCTACAGAGATACGAAAGCTTGCGATTGTTTGACCTTCAACTTTACAGTGACAGAGCAGACGATAAGAAAAGGTTATGTATCGTCTATTTATAAAGGTTCTCTTTGGCAATTTTCTGTTCACATTAACAGATAAGTACAGGAAAATTCAGAGATACCGTAAAGGAAGTTTTCGTCTTAAAACCTTTCATGTTAAGGAAAAACGCACATGATCTAGATATAAGCCTCTCTCAAATTATACGCCTGCCTAACATTCCTATGTCAGAACGAGATTAAGTAAGTACAGCCACCGTAGCAACTCATAAACAATGACTTCCAGTTAAGCTACATGTAGCAAAAACAAACACTATTGTTGTGACCAACTTGTGTATTTAAGGGAAGTTATGGTGATTCTATTCATTTTCACCATATTCCAAAAGATGAGTATATCAAAAAGTATTGGAATGTAGAAATAAGAAGAAAGGAAGGGCCATACTTCAAGGTAGGTTAGCCGCCACCTTATACATGTAAACACATACTCTTGTCAATCATTTTCCCTTTCTTGTCATTATTTCTGCAAGTGAACAGTTTATGTCAAGACATATGTAATGCAGCAATTGCAAGCATTTCAAGTGTTAATAACGATATTTTATTACACAATATAAGTGTTCAGTTTATTACCATAAATATCATAGTAAATCTGCAGGTAGATTGCATACATATAACAAATGGATAATGTACATGATTTTGATTGATTAAATGCATTTTACATGTATCAAAGTCAACAGCCGTTTGTTCCAAACACTTTAGGTAAGATGAATGTAAATGCTTGACAACTGGGAGGCAGTTTCGTCATCAGATGACACGAAGAACTGAATTAAAATATTGTAGTTGGCCTGGCCTTTGTGTCTAGAATAAATCAGACGATGAGATCTGGCAAGTGCTGAAAAACCAACACCTAAAGTTTCCATCATCACTCAAACGTTCGGTGATGTAACCTACAGCAAACTTAACAGGTAGGTTTCATATGTAATAGTCCTCAAATGCTCTAAATCAAACTCGGGAAAAGAAAATGATGATGCATCTATCTTAACAAATTCGGACCTCTAGAGAGATCCAGTTCTGCTGTCACTCTCTGAGCCAAACAGTTTGCTTAGGTGAGTCGAGCATTCATTTGTTCCCCTATCGCTCTGTCCTTTTCTCTTTCTTTCAAACAATTTCTGATAGATTGGTACTCATATACATATAAACAGACAGTTGTTTATCTAACAGAGCCTTAGTTTAGTATTAATCGTGCTAAAAAAACAGTGCTTTAAACGATCCTGATAGAAATCCACAAGCTATCGCGATTTTGTGGCAATTCTGTCAAAGTTGCCTTGCATTTCTGAATGGTGACTCTGACCAAGCTTCAGATATGAATACATATTACTAGCTTTGAGACATGATGCCTCCAATAATTGCAGGAAATCTTTGAAGCAACTGTCAATGACTACATTGCCGATCACGATAGTAGGCTAATCTTTGGAGCTTATGGTCAGCTCTTTTCGGATATTTATGTACGTATCATCTAGTAAGGCAGTGGCCTGTTCCCGAAATAATATTTCTGAAAAAAAAACCCGTTTGTTTCAAAGGAACTGTTCTCTGGTCAAGTGGTCTGGACCAAGAAAAGGGGGTGCTATATAGTGAAAGTATTTGGATAGACACCAAAGAGAGAACAATGATTTCAGGAAATATCTGTCTTTTTACCCAAATCAATAATAGAGCAATGTGTGTGGTCTTCGTGTAGTATATACCAGAAGAAAATGGGACGCTGTGCGAGTAGATTTGTAGGAATGATCTCTAGATCGGCCTGTCAAGCTCAACAATAAAATATACGACACTTCTAATAGGTCATTTCTTATTTCAGACGATTTTGTAGGTGACCGAGAATGTATAACCTCTGTAAAATTGAAGACGTTGGCGATAAAGTGACTTGATAAAACGGGAGATGAAGCAAGACACCATAGTTTGTGAGAGTCGACCAGGAGTGTCTTGCACGTTTTGGCAACAGGACATATTTTGTCCCAGTTGGTATAAATGTGATGAGGCAAAGATAATATTTTTTTGTGTACATGGCACATATTATATATCATAAACTGTCAAAAAAGGCAATATATGTAGTTGTTTATTCCCCCTGCTTGTCGTTGTCCTTTCTTTACAGGCATCACCTTTTGTTGAATCAGTGTATCCAAGAACCATTATATTGTAGATTACATGTATTTACATTTTTTTTAATTTATACTTTTACCTTTTTCTTGCACAATATCTCACAAACTTCTCCAACACATTAACATTCAATCTTTGTATAATTATTTCAAATAACACAACTACATGTATAAAAAAATATCGAAGTCTAATAACGAACACGAACCTACGTATACTTATTAACAAAACATAAAACAAACATAAAAACAAAAATATAAAGAAGCGTAGATAATCAATATAGCGGGACCAATAACGTTTTTCTGTGTATACAAACATATATATAATAACAAAACAAAACATACATTTACATTAATTGTATTTTGGTTTGTTTGTTTTGCTTGTTTTTTGTTTTGTTTTGTTTTTTTGGTTTTTGTTTTGTTTTTTTGTTTTTTTGTTATATATATATATCAAAATAATTAGTAGTGAATGGTGACATTTCAGTTTGGATATGAATTATGAAATATAACGCTTCTATTAACATCGCCATTGTGATAAATGGAGACTTTCCTCTGATAAAGAAATAAACAGAATTGATGTGAAGCAGCAATGCAAACCTGGATTTTCAACTGCAATACATACATCATTTCGTGACTCCACAATACTTTATTACATCTGGTTTGTACCTGTTATAACATATTATGTTACATTATTGAGTCTACGCGCTCCACAATTATCCAGAAATACGGACTCATTCATAAGGTAAAACAAGAGGTCAATGACCACATAGTTCTTTGGGCATGGTATTAGTATTCAATTCATTGTTGTCAATTTTCTTGCATTTGGTAATTAAAGTTTGTTTTTAAGAACGCTGCCGCTTTATAGTTGACTAATGAAAAGGCCATTATATAGATACTTTTATAATTGAACTTTAATCCAGCATTTATTATAATTTCATTTAGGGCATATGCGGGTCAAAATTGCCTTAGAAATCGACAAGCCGTCAAACAATTTTGTTTTAATGCGCAAAGAGGGCTTGTCGTGGCTTCTTTACTCATTTTCCTCCCCTGTATGTGCATGTAGCTATATAGGGCGTGAGAATTAATATTGTGCCCGCTGCCAACATCTCATGATTGTACAAGAGGCCCAGATGACCTGTATCACTCACCTGGTTATTTAAGAAGTTACATTTTAAATGATTTCAATCAAAAGTTACCTAAAGTATATATTATCTGTGCATCTAGACCCATATTTTGTAAGTATATTACTAAATTGACCCATTTTGGCACTGCCCTTAGGTTGTCGACCTCATTAAATTGAATCAGTCACCTAGGGATGTTATCTTTGTAACATGAGCGATTATATATGATAATATCCATAGTCAGGAAAGTGGTATGAAATTCCTTTCCGATTAAAATACACAATCTGAAATTTACTGAAAATATCGCTGTTGAGATCTTGTCCTGAGTGCTATTCATTTAATGTGATGACACAATCTAATTCAGATCCTTATTATCACTCCGTTTCAAAGAGGATCTGACGACATCCAGGTAACCTTCACGATTAACAAATCAAATTACTGCCTTCAGAATCTTGAAGATAAATTTAATATGTGCGAACTCGCATGATAAATAAGCATAACTTGCGTACGCAGATCTGGTTCAACCAACATCGCAACTGAAAACGATCTTTTACAGTGCAGCCCTTACGGCTTTCTCAGCTAAAGTTCCAAATTTAAAAATCAACCGATCCTCGGTCAATTAGTAACCGAATCAAAAACCAATGACTGAAGAAAATCAATAATTGATCACCAACGAATGATCTGTTTTGAACGATTGCTACAAAGGTTATGATGTATCACAGTATTATAGGATTACAACCTAAAATTATTTTCTTCTACCATATATGATTATTGTTATTTCTATAGCTGTCGTCGTCCAAATGATGTTAATGTATTTGTACGTTATCGTGGTGGACATTTTGAGTATCTGCATGTTCAAAATACGTACTTTTATAGAAAAGAAATTTTAGTCACGGACATTATTAGAGATCGAGGAACAACAGTTAAAAGGACACCGATTAGAGCTAACGCACTGCGTACGTTCCTCATAGTATAGTAAGCCCGTATGTGCAACGTTTAAAGACCGAGATTCAGTGTCTTTGGTTGATCTACAGCTAACATCTACAGCAAATTTATGCGACAGGTCAGCAGCCCAAACCTGGCTGGTATGAGGAGGGTCAAAGATCTGTACAGTAATATGCAACCTGATACCCCATCATGATATCTGTGAATTGAAAGTGTGTTTACATTACCTAGCTGTGAAAAACAAAACAAAACATATCGTTCAATAATAATCTTAGGATTTATTGATGTAAAATGTATATACATTGTATATATATCACAGGTGTCGGCGCTGGTTAGTATTGATAGAAAAAAATATATTAGCCCCTACTCTTACTATATGGACTTTCCTGAAGAGCAGCAAGAGCTGTGAAAGCGCTAGAAAGTTTGTCGTTAACTTTTGTTTGTTTTTCGGGATAGCCGTATAATTTTCTTTTGTTCCCGGATATGACGCGACAGGTGGCGGTACTGGTCAAGATAAAGTATATGATTGGTCAATGTAGAGGTAAATGCAAAATGTAGACATGCAGTTAAAGACGAAACAAAATTAAGATAGAATGCAAGCTGAATAAGTGGATGTATCTATTCAAATGACACATAATAAAATCAAATTCCTGATTCAAATGCAGTCTTATTATCACCAAAAATTATTCAAACTGATATATTTTTTTTATCTATGCTGAAACTGCGCATTTATTAATTAGTTCGTTAATTTATTTCACCAGCAGTTTTACATTATTTTTTTAACCACCAGCATTAAAACTATGCCGTTTATCTTTTTTAAAGATATTTCTTGTATATATATATGTATATACCATTGGAACGTCCTTTTTTAAGGACGCCGAGGTGGCGCAGCGCTATACGCTGCGGGTATTTTTGGCTAGGCGATTGGGTGCCGTAGATCGTAAGTTCGAGGCCTGGCCAGGGCACGAGTAATAAAGTTGTCTTCCTTATATACATGTATATATATATTTCTTGTGATTTCGACTTCAAATTTAAAATTCCAGCAGAGACATATTGGGAAATATATTTTCAAATGTATGATTTCTTCTTAATATAACCTGTCCATTCTGATCCCTAATTTAACTCGGCAAACAACAATCAAAATAAAAAATTCTTAGGCTTCCATTCTTTTAATAATTTCGAGAATGTGAAACAGATATATCCACCTCACCAACAGATCATGATTCTCTTTTTAGTTATTTGTTGTAAATAATTAATTGTTATGTATATATCATCTCATTTTCGTCATGTACATTGTGAGAGTGACGAAGTACAGATTTGGAATTTATAAGTTTTTAGGCCATATTGTTTTATCTGAAAACATACCAAACAAGCTCAGCTCCAGTATCCTGGCTGGTACGTGTCTGTCAACGCTGGGGCAGAGTAAGGGGAGCGTTTAGGTCACTAGAGGTCAACAGCCCTGGTGTGATTAAGACCCAGAGACTAATCGGTTACTTTTTAGGTGGCTTGAGAGTGGGAGACAATGATGTTTTGGTCAACTGGTGTTTCTATGTGAAGGTGCAATACATGTTATTGAGTCTCTGATTTGGTGACCATACTGTTGATGTGCACACTCCGGTGATTGTGGATATGTACCAAATGTCTGTAAATAAACTGTAAATAGTGTATTAACACTTGTTTGTGGTTTGAATTACGTCACAATATTTTGATGCAAACCTTCATATTTCATATATTGCCATTTACCAACCATGAATATCTGGTTTCGACAGATTATACTTTACATTCTTGCATGATATCTGTTGATTTGCACATTTAACTGATCCCTTGACAACAATACTAGGAGTTAAATCATAATTAAAAATATATCTCTCCTGTTATTTTTCACTGGCAACTTGTAGTAAACACGTATTATAATACAAAGTGTGATACAATTATTCTGATGCAAATTATATGGAATATTCGTAGTATGGAATTAAATAATGTTAAGTGTGATACTGATTATTTAAGCATTGAACGGCTTTCAGTTGGCATTCATAGTCATTCGCTGGCATTCGCTAGCGCTTCATGTTGAATTTGCCTCTGTCCAGTTGGCATTCATATTGACTATGAATGCCAACTGAAAGCCGTTCAAATCTTATATTTACCATCTGCGATTTTTAATTTGTCATGCGATTTTTTTTTATTTCAAATTCAAATTTCCCGCGCTTACCAGTAGCAGAGATCACTTCCTGTTGGCAGTTCATAAGCTGGTGAACTCGCAACTGAATTGGTAGGGTTATATAGTGGCAGTGCCATACAATGGTAAATATACATATGTATGTGAACCACATACAATAAATTTGCTATTTAAAACTTTATGTCACCTGCCCTGCAGGTAGGGCGTAAGAATTGTACCTGCTGCCCCCATTGCATGATCGTAAGAGGCGACTAAATTTGGGATCTTATCTTTTCTCTTCTTTCTTAACAACTTTCTTTTTCCTAATGTCTCCCTTGACAATGCCTCACTTTTGGCCTTTAGTTGAGCGTTCGCCGCTGTGAGGAAGGCTTTGGGTTCTGTCCCCTAGCCGAGACATACCAGAGTCTTTAAAAATGGTAGTTGCTACTCCTGCTTAGCGCTCAACATATTTGGAGTGGGACGACTGGTTCGCCCGTTGTCAGTATAGTGTGACCGGGTGGGGTGTGCTGCTAAGTGTCTTCGGCAGTATGCTTCAGTGAGGTAGCACTATAAATCGGCAAAAGTTCCGGCCTATCACAAGGAGACTTTACACTTAAGCACAGTAGGCCGTCCTTAAATGACCTTAGCTGTTTATAGGACGTTAAACAAAATAAACCAAACCAAACCAAACTTTATGTCACATACATTGTATAAATTTGCTATATATAACTTTATGTATTTTATTTTCATTAATTATTCAATTAATTCTTATCTTTTGATGATATAAAGCAATGCATTTGTATGTACCAAGACAGAGGTATTTGTCCACAAACACATTCAGGACACTGTAGACCACAGACACACGTGTGTGTTTCCCCTTTAGTGTAAACCTCAGGGAGCAGTGGTTGTATGCAGTAATAGTGGAATAGCATAGCGAGAAACCTAAAAATACCTCACTTAATGATCTTCTGTTAGCATACATTGTATGCAGTAATATTTGAATAGCATAGCGAGAAACCTTAAAAATACCTCGTTTAATGATATGCTGCTATGCTAGATTAGCACAGCGAGGAACCTAAAAATATTCACTTGCGAGCTGCTGTAAACACACATAGATGGCTTCTACTGCATCAAATATGAAAACAAGTCAGACACCATATGAAATGGCGGGAAAATGAAATCACGATGATTTCCGAAAGTTGCTAAGGCGGGAATTACTTAGTGTGGGCGATTAACAACAACTGTGGTCCCAATCAGTGTTGGGTTAGTCAGCAGGAACAGAGGTCAGTAAAGAGACGTAGCGAGGAAAGTACCTAGCTTTTATAATACCCCATTGTGTGTGTGTGTAGTCATGGTCAGTACCGGTAGAAAACATCAAAACACAAATACATACATGCATGGTAAAAGGATAAAGTGACTAGTTAATATTGCTAGTACTCAGTTAATCCTGTCTCAACACTCACATCACTGTTAATCAGAGAAACAATATGATTATAGATAAGAATAACATTTATTAACTTGTTATAATACTTCGTTATAAGATAATGATGTGTGTTTTGGGAGGTTGCGGAATGTTCGTGTTGGTCTCCTTGTAGTAGCACTGACCTGATGCCAACTGGATAGTTCTACCTCACTGAACATAATGCCGAAACATGCCGCAGGATACCCCATCCGGTCACACTACAAATGTTTCTGGTAAGCATTACTGTTTATGATTACTTTTAATGATTATTGTTGACAGTTACTGTTAAGGATTGTTAAGGATTTCTGTTAAGGATTATGTAAAGTTTGTTGTCTTAATAATACGTGTATGTGAATGTCGCGTCAGTCGAAAACTACTTCACGATAAATGATATGATAACCGACTTTAGATGTAGCGTACTTAGAATCTCTGCGCCGATAAAAGTTTGCCGTTATGATCAATAAATTTGTCATTTAGTTATTCCCCTGCGTGAAGTGTAAAAGCTATATCCATAGTTTCGTACCAATATCACGTGATGCGATATGTTAAAGAGGGGGACTTTAGTTTCGTACAGTCAGAGGTACATGTTTTTCCCAGTACACAAGGGAAACCCATTCATTATGTATGGAGGAAGGTCGGATCGTGGCGAAACACGCCGTCTAGACGTGTTTAGTATAATGAAGTACACAACCTCCTCTAAACATGCAACTTTAATCCCTTGATGATGCAAAACTTAACCCATCTCTGGTCAGCAGTATCAATTCTTTACCGCGAATAACCCATATACTCCTGAACAAGTTTTCTTTACATGAATTGCCAATATTCTATACAACTTTTGGGACTTTAAAAATGACATCTCTTTATTAGAATGTATGCAATGCATATCATTCTATACAATGTTTATCATAACGAACATAATACGTCCTCAGACATCGACATATGAGCTGATTGTTTGTTTTCTTTTCAACCGACAAACATTTTGTCTTTGCGTGATAAATTACTACATCGATGTATGAAACAAGCGAGTTCAGTGAGGAAAAAACAGCCAATCAAATAAATGATTTCCAATGCAGGAGGAACCAATCCAAATGAAAAAAAATCACGTCATATACAATACAGTAGCTGGAAAACTTGCTAAAATAGTCAAGATTACCAAGGAAACATCAGGTTCGAAGAATGAATAGAGTCAATCTCTATAGATGGGGTTTGGTACTTGACCCAGACTGGTATCTGTGTGGCAGGAGAGGGACATTGGACCATGTGTTAACAAGCTGCCCGACGGCATTGACACAGGGCCGGTACACATGGCGACATTATGACGTACTCCGGGAGCTTGTAGACATCATATAAAAGGAGAGGAAGATACAGATGAAAGTTAAGAAGAAGAAGGTTACCATTAGATTTGTTAAGGAGGGACAGAGCGCGCTGGTGCAGGGAACAAACAAGAAGAGTGGTCCATGGAAATGGATCTATATGGAAGATCATCTTTTCCGAACATAGTCCAGACGTCCCTTAGGCCAGACATTGTGTCGGGTCTAGGGGAAAGAAGAAGCTACTACTACTAGTAGTGTCATGGGAAGAGAGGTGTGTGCAAGCAACGAGAGGAAGCGTACCAAGTACATGTATGAGGACTTGTTAGCGGAGTTCCGGGAGCAGGGATGGCAGACATGGAACTTCCCTGTGGCGGTTGGGTGCAGGGGCTTTCCTGCACAGTCAGTGTGGAGGACGCTCAGCGCGCTGGGACTGACAGGCCTGGAAAGGAGGAGAGGCTCACCCAAGCAGCTTAAAGTGCCTCCAGTTGGGTTTGGAGGAAGAGAGAAGAGAGTACCTGGAAGCCAACCGTTGGAGCACAGTGACTGATGACCACTGTGGACTCCCCGATCCAGAGTGTTCCGAGCCAGGGGTTGAAACATTCAACGAAGGATGGACTCTGCTGACTCCAGTGGAACACACCATCGATGGCATCTGTATTATGTAAGTGCTTGCGAATTTGGGAGGGATTTGCTTAACTTCATTCGCAACTTATGTAGGAGTTACACAACGAGTGGCTGTTGGATATGGTATTTTTTATTTCACAAGAGTTCGTTTGTTAAGGTTACAAAAGACACGATCTTCAATACTAGTAAGAATGAAATGAATACCGTATCTAACAACCTGTTTCTACCACAATAATATGAGTATATATGTGTTTGCTGACATATACAAATCAAGTGTAGTGATATTAAAATATGTTAAAAGTCACTAATCATTATTCCGTTATTATAATTTAATAAATAATTTTTATTTTCAATTGTATTTAGTCAGGAACAACTACATGACAAACCCACGGTAGTTCCAAACATAACTGTCTCAGATATATATTGCATAAACTAAACGATCGCGAAATATATGCCATCTGTTTCCCTCCAAAAATGTCGACTAATCGCTGTCAGTGTTGGAGTTCAATCAAGACCCTTGATTCTAGGACGTTTCTACGAGATAGGCCTGTTATTAATGTAAACGGATGCGGTCTATGATGCATCGAGGTCAAGTTATGTTGTCTATGCAATATCAAAATAAATAGATGAGGACTACGACACGTCGAGTTGAATAAATGGGGTTTACGACAAATCGAGATAAAGGGATGGGGTCTACGACAAATCGAGATAAAGGGATGGGGTTTACGACATATCGAGATAAAGGGATGGGGTTTACGACAAATCGAGATAAAGGGATGGGTTTACGACATATCGAGATACCGTGATGCGGTTTTCAACACATCGAGATAATGGATGGGGTTTACGACAAATCGAGATAAAGGGATGGGGTTTACGACAAATTGAGATAAAGGGATGGGGTTTACGATAAATCGAGATAAAGGGATGGGGTTTACGACAAATCGAGATAAAGGGATGGGTTTACGACATATCGAGATACCGGGATGCGGTTTTCAACACATCGAGATAATTGGATGTTGTGTATGACGAAATGAGATAACATTGACATGGCATATGGAACATGGAGATCAATGGACAAAGTGGTCTATGACGCATTGAATGTCGTCATTGATACATCGAAATAAATTTATTTGGTATATGACTCGAGATAAATGGATGCAGTCTATGCTATATAAGAATATCATAAAAGGATACAGTGCATGACACATCCGTAATGAATAGATACAGTCGACGACAAGTCTAAATAAATGCATTGGGCATGTCGAGATATATATAAATACATGTAGATACTGCTTGCGACACTTCGAGATAAATGGATGGTGTGCATGGCTCATCGAGATAATGTTGTAAATGACAATTTGTTATAAATGTATGTTGTGAATGACACTTCAAAATAAATGAATGCGATGAATGACACGTTGCGATAAGGGATGTTTTGTATGAATCATCGAGGTATATGGATGTTGTGTATGGCATATAGAAATAAATGGCTGTTGTGTATAAATTATCAATATAAATGGCTGTTGTGTATGGCATATAGAAATAAATGGCTGTTGTGTATAAATTATCAATATAAATGGCTGTTGTGTATGGCATATAGAAATAAATGACTGTTGTGTATAGATTATCAATATAAATGGCTGTTGTGTATAAATTATCAATATAAATGGCTGTTGTGTATGGCATATAGAAATAAATGACTGTTGTGTATAAATTATCAATATAAATGGCTGTTGTGTATAAATTATCAATATAAATGGATGTTGTGTGTGACTCAAGAAAAATAGATGTTGTGTATGAGGCATCGAGATAAATTGATGCAGTTTTTATTAAAAAAAAAAACGACAAATGCATACATCATTTTTGCAAAAACCGTCTCTGAAAGATGGAGATAAAATTAACAAGTATGGGAGTGTTGTTTTAGGCAAAATATTTCGCCTTAACTTCACTTTGCAACTGGTCGCGTATGCTTCATGGACATGACCTTATCAAAACATTTAAAAATGTTGATCAATATCATCTTCACCGATTTCAGTTTTGATAGAATAAAATGTCATCTAGGTTTATGATGATGAAGATTCAGTCAGTAATGATACCAACATGTTCATATTTCACATCTAGGTTGTTACACCACTAAGAGACCATCACAATCGCTAGAACAACGCTTATATGAAACAAGTTATTACAGTTCAGTAAGCTTTGCAATATGACGTCATCGTACCTATGGTAACCCGTAATGCTACTGAAATTGTTATGTTCACCAGAAAGCAGACAGTCCCATTATTACCGCAAGTTGAAAATCCTCATTGCGTCTGTCGGTACATCGGAGAAATATTTAAATTCTGACATTATCAAATACATGCGTGCTTTATTCATGTCTGAAAAAGGTTAATATGCACTCATATATAATTGATCTGTTGCATTTGTATTCGAATTGTCATACGTTGTAAGATAGAATTTCGGATTGACAAAATTGATTAATTGCAAACTGCTGCAATTATGTCAAATTTAACACAAACTCAATTCTTCACCTAATGAGGTCGACACAGTCAGATTCAATCCTGAAATTTCAATCAAACTCATTAGTTGGTATAAGTGGATACGGGCCGAATGTGTGAAATTCTACAAGGGAAGTCAAAGAAATAAAATTATCCTAAACTTTATCTAAGCAGGAAGTCAACATCGATCTAAACATATTTTAAGCGTTAGTCACAGTAAAAAATAGTCTCAACAGGTAAAAAACATTAACCTCCACATGTTGTAAACATTAACCTCCACATGTTGTAAACATTAACCTCCACATGTTGTAAACATTAACATCCACAGGTACAAAACATTAACCTCCACATGATGTAAACATTAACCTCCACATGTTGATAACATTAACCTCAACATGTTGTAAACATTAACCTCCACATGTTGTAAACATTAACCTCAACAGGTACTAAACATTAACCTCCACATGTTGTAAACATTAACCTCCACATGTTGTAAACATTAACCTCAACAGGTACTAAACATTAACCTCCACATGTTGTAAACATTAACATCCACGGGTACAAAACATTAACCTCCACATGTTGTAAACATTAACCTCAACATGTTGTAAACATTAACCTCCACATGTTGTAAACATTAACCTCCACAGGTACTAAACATTAACCTCAACAGGTACTAAACATTAACCTCCACATGTTGTAAACATTAACCTCCACATGTTGTAAACATTAACCTCAACAGGTACTAAACATTAACCTCCACAGGTACTAAACATTAACCTCCACATGTTGTAAACATTAACCTCCACATGATGTAAACATTAACCTCCACAGGTACAAAACATTAACCTCCACAGGTACAAAACATTAACCCCCACATGTTGTAAACATTAACCTCCACATGTTGTAAACATTAAGCTCCACAGGTACAAAACATTAACCTCCACATGTTGTAAACATTAACATCCACAGGTACTAAACATTATCCTCCAAATGTTGTAAACATTAACCTCCACATGATGTAAACATTAACCTTCACATCTTGTAAACATTAACATCCACAGGTACAAAACATTAACCTCCACAGGTACTAAACATTAACCTCCACATGTTGTAAACATTGACCTCCACATGTTGTAAACATTAACCTCAACAGGTACCAAACATTAACCTCCACAGGTACTAAACATTAACCTCCACATGTTGTAAACATTAACCTCCACATGTTGTAAACATTAACCTCCACAGGTACTAAACATTAACCTCCACATGTTGTAAACAGTAACCTCCACATGATGTAAACATTAACCTCCACATGTTGTAAACATTAACATCCACAGGTACAAACATTAACCTCCACAGGTACTAAACATTAACCTCCACATGTTGTAAACATTAACCTCCACATGATGTAAACATTAACCTCCACATGTTGTAAACATTAACATCCACAGGTACAAAACATTAACCCCCACAGGTACTAAACATTAACCTCCACATGTTGTAAACATTGACCTCCACATGTTGTAAACATTAACCTCAACAGGTACTAAACATTAACCGCCACAGGTACTAAACATTAACCTCAACATGTTGTAAACATTAACCTCCACATGTTGTAAACATTAACCTCAACAGGTACAAAACATTAACCTCAACAGGTACTAAACATTAACCTCCACATGTTGTAAACATTAACCTCCACATGTTGTAAACATTAACCTCAACAGGTACTAAACATTAACCTCCACAGGTACTAAACATTAACCTCCACATGTTGTAAACATTAACATCCACATGTTGTAAACATTAACATCCACAGGTACAAAACATTAACCTCCACAGGTACTAATTATTAACCTCCACATGTTGTAAACATTAACCTCCACATGATGTAAACATTAACATCCACAGGTACAAAACATTAACCTCCACAGGTACAAAACATTAACCCCCACATGTTGTAAACATTAACCTCCACATGTTGTAAACATTAAGCTCCACAGGTACAAAACATTAACCTCCACATGTTGTAAACATTAACATCCACAGGTACTAAACATTATCCTCCAAATGTTGTAAACATTAACCTCCACATGATGTAAACATTAACCTCCACATCTTGTAAACATTAACATCCACAGGTACAAAACATTAACCTCAACATGTTGTAAACATTAACCTCCACATCTTGTAAACATTAACCTCCACAGGTACTAAACATTAACCTCAACATGTTTTAAACATTAACCTAAACATGTTGTAAACATTAACATCCACAGGTACAAAACATTAACCTCCACAGGTACTAAACATTAACCTCCACATGTTGTAAACATTGACCTCCACATGTTGTAAACATTAACCTCAACAGGTACTAAACATTAACCTCCACAGGTACTAAACATTAACCTCCACATGTTGTAAACATTAACCTCCACATGATGTAAACATTAACCTCCACAGGTACAAAACATTAACCTCCACAGGTACAAAACATTAACCCCCACATGTTGTAAACATTAACCTCCACATGTTGTAAACATTAAGCTCCACAGGTACAAAACATTAACCTCCACATGTTGTAAACATTAACATCCACAGGTACTAAACATTATCCTCCAAATGTTGTAAACATTAACCTCCACATGATGTAAACATTAACCTCCACATCTTGTAAACATTAACATCCACAGGTACAAAACATTAACCTCCACAGGTACTAAACATTAACCTCCACATGTTGTAAACATTGACCTCCACATGTTGTAAACATTAACCTCAACAGGTACCAAACATTAACCTCCACAGGTACTAAACATTAACCTCCACATGTTGTAAACATTAACCTCCACATGTTGTAAACATTAACCTCCACAGGTACTAAACATTAACCTCCACATGTTGTAAACAGTAACCTCCACATGATGTAAACATTAACCTCCACATGTTGTAAACATTAACATCCACAGGTACAAAACATTAACCTCCACAGGTACTAAACATTAACCTCCACATGTTGTAAACATTAACCTCCACATGATGTAAACATTAACCTCCACATGTTGTAAACATTAACATCCACAGGTACAAAACATTAACCCCCACAGGTACTAAACATTAACCTCCACATGTTGTAAACATTGACCTCCACATGTTGTAAACATTAACCTCAACAGGTACTAAACATTAACCGCCACAGGTACTAAACATTAACCTCAACATGTTGTAAACATTAACCTCCACATGTTGTAAACATTAACCTCAACAGGTACAAAACATTAACCTCAACAGGTACTAAACATTAACCTCCACATGTTGTAAACATTAACCTCCACATGTTGTAAACATTAACCTCAACAGGTACTAAACATTAACCTCCACAGGTACTAAACATTAACCTCCACATGTTGTAAACATTAACATCCACATGTTGTAAACATTAACATCCACAGGTACAAAACATTAACCTCCACAGGTACTAATTATTAACCTCCACATGTTGTAAACATTAACCTCCACATGATGTAAACATTAACATCCACAGGTACAAAACATTAACCTCCACAGGTACAAAACATTAACCCCCACATGTTGTAAACATTAACCTCCACATGTTGTAAACATTAAGCTCCACAGGTACAAAACATTAACCTCCACATGTTGTAAACATTAACATCCACAGGTACTAAACATTATCCTCCAAATGTTGTAAACATTAACCTCCACATGATGTAAACATTAACCTCCACATCTTGTAAACATTAACATCCACAGGTACAAAACATTAACCTCAACATGTTGTAAACATTAACCTCCACATCTTGTAAACATTAACCTCCACAGGTACTAAACATTAACCTCAACATGTTGTAAACATTAACCTAAACATGTTGTAAACATTAACATCCACAGGTACAAAACATTAACCTCCACAGGTACTAAACATTAACCTCCACATGTTGTAAACATTGACCTCCACATGTTGTAAACATTAACCTCAACAGGTACTAAACATTAACCTCCACAGGTACTAAACATTAACCTCCACATGTTGTAAACATTAACCTCCACATGATGTAAACATTAACCTCCACAGGTACTAAACATTAACCTCCACATGTTGTAAACATTAACATCCACAGGTACAAAACATTAACATCCACAGGTACTAAACATTAACCTAAACATGTTGTAAACATTAACATCCACAGGTACAAAACATTAACCTCCACATGTTGTAAACATTGACCTCCACATGTTGTAAACATTAACCTCAACAGATACTAAACATTAACCTCCACAGGTACTAAACATTAACCTCCACATGTTGTAAACATTAACCTCCACATGTTGTAAACATTAACCTCCACAGGTACTAAACATTAACCTCCACATGTTGTAAACAGTAACCTCCACATGATGTAAACATTAACCTCCACATGTTGTAAACATTAACATCCACAGGTACAAAACATTAACCTCCACAGGTACTAAACATTAACCTCCACATGTTGTAAACATTAACCTCCACATGATGTAAACATTAACCTCCACATGTTGTAAACATTAACATCCACAGGTACAAAACATTAACCTCCACAGGTACTAAACATTAACCTCCACATATTGTAAACATTGACCTCCACATGTTGTAAACATTAACCTCAACAGGTACTAAACATTAACCTCCACAGGTACTAAATATTAACCTCCACATGTTGTAAACATTAACCTCCACATGTTGTAAACATTAACCTCCACATGTTGTAAACATTAACCTCAACAGGTACTAAACATTAACTTGCACATGTTGTAAACATTAACCTCCACATGTTGTAAACATTAACCTCAACAGGTACTAAACATTAACATCCACAGGTACTAAACATTAACCTCCACATGTTGTAAACATTAACCTCCACATGATGTAAACATTAACCTCCACATGATGTAAACATTAACCTCCACATGTTGTAAACATTAACCTCCACAGGTACTAAACATTAACCTCAACATGTTGTAAACATTAACCTCCACATGTTGTAAACATTAACCTCAACAGGTACAAAACATCAACCTCAACAGGTACTAAACATTAACCTCCACATGTTGTAAACATTAACCTCCACATGTTGTAAACATTAACCTCAACAGGTACTAAACATTAACCTCCACAGGTACTAAACATTAACCTCCACATGTTGTAAACATTAACATCCACATGTTGTAAACATTAACATCCACAGGTACAAAACATTAACCTCCACAGGTACTAATTATTAACCTCCACATGTTGTAAACATTAACCTCCACATGATGTAAACATTAACATCCACAGGTACAAAACATTAACCTCCACAGGTACAAAACATTAACCCCCACATGTTGTAAACATTAACCTCCACATGTTGTAAACATTAAGCTCCACAGGTACAAAACATTAACCTCCACATGTTGTAAACATTAACATCCACAGGTACTAAACATTATCCTCCAAATGTTGTAAACATTAACCTCCACATGATGTAAACATTAACCTCCACATCTTGTAAACATTAACATCCACAGGTACAAAACATTAACCTCAACATGTTGTAAACATTAACCTCCACATGTTGTAAACATTAACCTCCACAGGTACTAAACATTAACCTCAACATGTTGTAAACATTAACCTAAACATGTTGTAAACATTAACATCCACAGGTACAAAACATTAACCTCCACAGGTACTAAACATTAACCTCCACATGTTGTAAACATTGACCTCCACATGTTGTAAACATTAACCTCAACAGGTACTAAACATTAACCTCCACAGGTACTAAACATTAACCTCCACATGTTGTAAACATTAACCTCCACATGATGTAAACATTAACCTCCACAGGTACTAAACATTAACCTCCACATGTTGTAAACATTAACATCCACAGGTACAAAACATTAACATCCACAGGTACTAAACATTAACCTAAACATGTTGTAAACATTAACATCCACAGGTACAAAACATTAACCTCCACATGTTGTAAACATTGACCTCCACATGTTGTAAACATTAACCTCCACATGATGTAAACATTAACCTCCACAGGTACTAAACATTAACCTCCACATGTTGTAAACATTAACCTCCACATGTTGTAAACATTAACCTCCACAGGTACTAAACATTAACCTCCACATGTTGTAAACATTAACCTCCACATGTTGTAAACATTAACCTCCACATGTTGTAAACATTAACATCCACAGGTACAAAACATTAACCTCCACAGGTACTAAACATTAACCTCCACATGTTGTAAACATTAACCTCCACATGTTGTAAACATTAACCTCCACATGTTGTAAACATTAACCTCCACAGGTACAAAACATTAACCTCCACAGGTACTAAACATTAACCTCCACATGTTGTAAACATTGACCTCCACATGTTGTAAACATTAACCTCAACAGGTACTAAACATTAACCTCCACAGGTACTAAACATTAACCTCCACATGTTGTAAACATTAACCTCCACATGTTGTAACATTAACCTCAACAGGTACTAAACATTAACTTCCACATGTTGTAAACATTAACCTCCACATGTTGTAAACATTAACCTCAACAGGTACTAAACATTAACATCCACAGGTACTAAACATTAACCTCCACATGTTGTAAACATTAACCTCCACATGATGTAAACATTAACCTCCACATGATGTAAACATTAACCTCCACATGTTGTAAACATTAACCTCCACAGGTACTAAACATTAACCTCAACATGTTGTAAACATTAACCTCCACATGTTGTAAACATTAACCTCAACAGGTACAAAACATTAACCTCAACAGGTACTAAACATTAACCTCCACATGTTGTAAACATTAACCTCCACATGTTGTAAACATTAACCTCAACAGGTACTAAACATTAACCTCAACAGGTACTAAACATTAACCTCCACATGTTGTAAACATTAACATCCACATGTTGTAAACATTAACATCCACAGGTACAAAACATTAACCTCCACAGGTACTAAACATTAACCTCCACATGTTGTAAACATTAACCTCCACATGATGTAAACATTAACATCCACAGGTACAAAACATTAACCTCCACAGGTACAAAACATTAACCCCCACATGTTGTAAACATTAACATCCACAGGTACTAAACATTATCCTCCAAATGTTGTAAACATTAACCTCCACATGATGTAAACATTAACCTCCACATCTTGTAAACATTAACATCCACAGGTACAAAACATTAACCTCAACATGTTGTAAACATTAACCTCCACATGTTGTAAACATTAACCTCCACAGGTACTAAACATTAACCTCAACATGTTGTAAACATTAACCTAAACATGTTGTAAACATTACCATCCACAGGTACAAAACATTAACCTCCACAGGTACTAAACATTAACCTCCACATGTTGTAAACATTGACCTCCACATGTTGTAAACATTAACTTCAACAGGTACTAAACATTAACCTCCACAGGTACTAAACATTAACCTCCACATGTTGTAAACATTAACCTCCACATGATGTAAACATTAACCTCCACAGGTACTAAACATTAACCTCCACATGTTGTAAACATTGACATCCACAGGTACAAAACATTAACATCCACAGGTACTAAACATTAACCTAAACATGTTGTAAACATTAACATCCACAGGTACAAAACATTAACCTCCACATGTTGTAAACATTGACCTCCACATGTTGTAAACATTAACCTCAACAGGTACTAAACATTAACCTCCACAGGTACTAAACATTAACCTCCACATGTTGTAAACATTAACCTCCACATGTTGTAAACATTAACCTCCACAGGTACTAAACATTAACCTCCACATGTTGTAAACAGTAACCTCCACATGATGTAAACATTAACCTCCACATGTTGTAAACATTAACATCCACAGGTACAAAACATTAACCTCCACAGGTACTAAACATTAACCTCCACATGTTGTAAACATTAACCTCCACATGATGTAAACATTAACCTCCACATGTTGTAAACATTAACATCCACAGGTACAAAACATTAACCTCCACAGGTACTAAACATTAACCTCCACATGTTGTAAACATTGACCTCCACATGTTGTAAACATTAACCTCAACAGGTACTAAACATTAACCTCCACAGGTACTAAACATTAACCTCCACATGTTGTAAACATTAACCTCCACATGTTGTAAACATTAACCTCAACAGGTACTAAACATTAACTTCCACATGTTGTAAACATTAACCTCCACATGTTGTAAACATTAACCTCAACAGGTACTAAACATTAACATCCACAGGTACTAAACATTAACCTCCACATGTTGTAAACATTAACCTCCACATGATGTAAACATTAACCTCCACATGATGTAAACATTAACCTCCACATGTTGTAAACATTAACCTCCACAGGTACTAAACATTAACCTCAACATGTTGTAAACATTAACCTCCACATGTTGTAAACATTAACCTCAACAGGTACAAAACATTAACCTCAACAGGTACTAAACATTAACCTCCACATGTTGTAAACATTAACCTCCACATGTTGTAAACATTAACCTCAACAGGTACTAAACATTAACCTCCACAGGTACTAAACATTAACCTCCACATGTTGTAAACATTAACATCCACATGTTGTAAACATTAACATCCACAGGTACAAAACATTAACCTCCACAGGTACTAAACATTAACCTCCACATGTTGTAAACATTAACCTCCACATGATGTAAACATTAACATCCACAGGTACAAAACATTAACCTCCACAGGTACAAAACATTAACCCCCACATGTTGTAAACATTAACATCCACAGGTACTAAACATTATCCTCCAAATGTTGTAAACATTAACCTCCACATGATGTAAACATTAACCTCCACATCTTGTAAACATTAACATCCACAGGTACAAAACATTAACCTCAACATGTTGTAAACATTAACCTCCACATGTTGTAAACATTAACCTCCACAGGTACTAAACATTAACCTCAACATGTTGTAAACATTAACCTAAACATGTTGTAAACATTAACATCCACAGGTACAAAACATTAACCTCCACAGGTACTAAACATTAACCTCCACATGTTGTAAACATTGACCTCCACATGTTGTAAACATTAACCTCAACAGGTACTAAACATTAACCTCCACAGGTACTAAACATTAACCTCCACATGTTGTCAACATTAACCTCCACATGATGTAAACATTAACCTCCACAGGTACTAAACATTAACCTCCACATGTTGTAAACATTAACATCCACAGGTACAAAACATTAACATCCACAGGTACTAAACATTAACCTAAACATGTTGTAAACATTAACATCCACAGGTACAAAACATTAACCTCCACATGTTGTAAACATTGACCTCCACATGTTGTAAACATTAACCTCAACAGGTACTAAACATTAACCTCCACAGGTACTAAACATTAACCTCCACATGTTGTAAACATTAACCTCCACATGTTGTAAACATTAACCTCCACAGGTACTAAACATTAACCTCCACATGTTGTAAACAGTAACCTCCACATGATGTAAACATTAACCTCCACATGTTGTAAACATTAACATCCACAGGTACAAAACATTAACCTCCACAGGTACTAAACATTAACCTCCACATGTTGTAAACATTAACCTCCATATGATGTAAACATTAACCTCCACATGTTGTAAACATTAACATCCACAGGTACAAAACATTAACCTCCACAGGTACTAAACATTAACCTCCACATGTTGTAAACATTGACCTCCACATGTTGTAAACATTAACCTCAACAGGTACTAAACATTAACCTCCACAGGTACTAAACATTAACCTCCACATGTTGTAAACATTAACCTCCACATGTTGTAAACATTAACCTCAACAGGTACTAAACATTAACTTCCACATGTTGTAAACATTAACCTCCACATGTTGTAAACATTAACCTCAACAGGTACTAAACATTAACATCCACAGGTACTAAACATTAACCTCCACATGTTGTAAACATTAACCTCCACATGATGTAAACATTAACCTCCACATGATGTAAACATTAACCTCCACATCTTGTAAACATTAACCTCCACAGGTACTAAACATTAACCTCAACATGTTGTAAACATTAACCTCCACATGTTGTAAACATTAACCTCAACAGGTACAAAACATTAACCTCAACAGGTACTAAACATTAACCTCCACATGTTGTAAACATTAACTCCACATGTTGTAAACATTAACCTCAACAGGTACTAAACATTAACCTCAACAGGTACTAAAACATTACCTCCACATGTTGTAAACATTAACATCCATCAGGTGTACTAACATTAACATCCACATGTTGTCAAACAATTAACCTCCACAGGTATGTAAACATTACCTCCCACATCTTGTAAACATTAACATCCACAGGTCAAACATTAACCTCACATTTTGTAAACATTTAAACCTCACATGTTGTAAACATTAACCTCCAACAGGTACTAAAACATTAACTCAACATGTTGTAAACATAACCTAAAATGTTGTAAACATTAACATCCACAGTACAAAAACAAATTAACCCCTCCACATGTTTTGTGAAACATTGACCTCCACATGTCGTAAAACATTAACCTCACCAGGTCTAAACATTAACCCCACAGTACTAAACATTAACCTCCACATGTTGTAAACAGTAACCTCCACATGATGTAAACATTAACCTCCACATGTTGTAAACATTAACATCCACAGGTACAAAACATTAACCTCCACAGGTACTAAACATTAACCTCCACATGTTGTAAACATTAACCTCCACATGATGTAAACATTAACCTCCACATGTTGTAAACATTAACATCCACAGGTACAAAACATTAACCTCCACAGGTACTAAACATTAACCTCCACATGTTGTAAACATTGACCTCCACATGTTGTAAACATTAACCTCAACAGGTACTAAACATTAACCTCCACAGGTACTAAACATTAACCTCCACATGTTGTAAACATTAACCTCCACATGTTGTAAACATTAACCTCAACAGGTACTTAACATTAACTTCCACATGTTGTAAACATTAACCTCCACATGTTGTAAACATTAACCTCAACATGATGTAAACATTAACCTCCACAGGTACTAAACATTAACCTCCACATGTTGTAAACATTAACCTCCACATGTTGTAAACATTAACCTCCACATGTTGTAAACATTAATCTATACAGGAAGTGGACATTATTCTCAACAGGAACTGAAAATTAATCTTAACAGAAAGTGAACATTGATCTAATCAGAAAGTGAACATTAATCCCAACAGGAAATGAACATTAATCTAAGCATGTGTTGAAAATTAGTCGCAACAATTAGTTTACATTAGTCTTAACAGGTAGTAAACATTAACCCCAACATACATAAATCTCAACCGTAAGTGAACATTAAACTTTACAGGAAGTGATCATTAATCTTAACAGGAAGTGATCATTAATCTTAACAGGAAGTGATCATTAATCTTAACAGGTAGTAAACATTAACCTCAACATAAATAAATCTCAACCGGAAGTATACATTAAACTTAACAGGAAGTGATCATTAATCTTAACAGGAAGTGAACATTATCTAATCAGAAAGTGAACATTAATCTTAACAGGAAGTGAACATTAATCTTAACAGGTAGTAAACATTAACCCCAACATAAATAAATCTCAACCGGAAGTGAACATTAAACTTAACAGGAAGTGGCCATTAATCTCAACCTGAAGGGAACATTAAACTTAACAGGAAGTGACCATTAATCTTAACAGGAAGTGAACATTAATCTAATCAGAAAGTGAACATTAATCCCAACAGGAAATGAACATTAATCTAAGCATGTGTTGAAAATTAGTCTCAACAAACAGTTTACATTAGTCTTAACATGTAGTAAACATTAACCTTAACATAAATAAATCTCAACAGGAAGTGAACATTAATCTTAACAGGAAGTGAACATTAATCTAAACAGGAAGTGAACATTGATCTAAACCTCGTTTTCAGAAAACAAACATATTTTTTATAAAAGGGGTAAGTTCGATCCCTGAGGCCATAGAGGCAGCGCACCTTAAGGGGATACTTCTCCTTAATGCTTGAGTAGATACCAGCCTGAACTAACAAGTCTGAAACCATTATTGGGGAAGGGCAATCATATCTTATATGAATCAAGCTAGTTTGCCACCCTTAGTTATAAAAAGGTTGTGACTCCAAGGAAAATTACTTATTTAAATTGTACTGAAAGCGGTTAGTATAAAAGGTTGAAAAATAGCATTCTTTTTGAGTTTGTAGTCAGATGCCAGTTAAATCCAGTGAGACTCTTGTCAGTTTTAAGTGTTTCTTTTTTTTTTCTTCTTTTTTCTTTTTGTCTGTATAATAGGTTGTTTTTATGTATTTACAAATATTCCGTCAGCCTAATGACAAACACGAGGTTTATTGTATCAAAAAGTATGGAATATTCGTAGCATCTACGGGTTTCGTTGTCAATTATTATTATAAATTGTCAAGTTCGAATTGTTATACTTTTATTTGTTAAGAAAGGGTACCAACGAAATATTGTTCAAGACAATATATAAATCGATTGCAACCACGAATTAAAGTACCCACAATTTTTTTCATTTAATGCAGAATCTATAAGTAAGTATAATATGGAATTGAAAATATGCAGGATCTTTCATGAAGGTATGGTATGGCTATACTTATGGAAATGAAAATATACATGATCTAGCACGTAGGAATGATATAGAAAGCAGTGTTGTGATTATTTTTCCCAGAAAATTGTGATGTACTTGCCTCCATAGTCGGATACGAAGTGACAGAAACATTTGGTTTAACTATACTGCTGTCCTCCCCAAGGCCATGGAGGCATTAGTACATAGTTAATGTTGACATGGCACATTGAGATGAGATGCACATTGAGAACAGAGTAAACTATTTTACATGTTAACTTCTAGTTACAATCCTTGTCAGCTAGGACTGACTTACACATGGTTCAACAATATACACGGGGGTTTTGAAAAAAAAATGTATAAACAAATTATATTCAGTCAAGCCAGTCATTCGGGGCATCTACATATGATACAAAAAATATACAAAAAAAAAAAAAAACAATAATACGTACATGTTATATTTGTTCATATATTCCAAATATTTACCTGACCGATGCCCCGCATCGTACAAAAGCATATTATCCTATATATCAAAATAACATGTCTTCAGTTAAGAACGTGATATATTTTCATAGAAAATGCAAAAATGAAGAGACGGAAGATAAGGGAGACATGGGTTACAAACAGACACCAATAGCCACTGTCATATCAGGTCGATGTCAATGAGACGCCAACAGCCAGGAATGATAGCTTGGTACACCAATAGTCAGAATTACATAAGGACCGGTGTCAAAGAGACGCAACAGCCAGGGTCAAACGAGGACATGTGTCTAGGGGTTATCAACAGCCAGGGTTATATCAGCAATGCTGTATGGGTACACACAAAGTCAGGGTCATATCAGAAGGGTTTCTAAGGAGACACAAACAGTCAGGGTCATATCAGAAGGATTTCTAAGGAGACAAAAACAGTCAGGGTCATATCAGAAGGGTTTCGAAGAAGACACACACAGTCACGGTCATATCAGAAGGGTTTCTGAGGGGACACCAACAGCCAGGGTAATATGAAGACGAGTATCAATGAGACATCAATAGGAGGGTCATATGAGGACGACAGGTACAATGTATTAAGGATATACCAATAGCCAGGGTCATATGAAGACGAGTGTTAAAGAGGCATAAATAACAGGGTCATAAGAGAACTGGTCGGTGTCTTAGGGAAACCAACAGCCAGGGCTTATAACCTATACATCTGGCAGTCACAAACATGTAACAGAGCCGATTTCCTATACACTGCCAGTCACAACGGTACTACAGCGCCATCAGTCTATACACTGCCAGTGACAAAGATACTACAGCGCCATCAGTCTATACACTGCCAGTCACAAAGATACTACAGACCCAACAGTCTATACACTGCCAGTGACAAAGATACTACAGCGCCATCAGTCTATACACTGCCAGTGACAAAGATACTACAGCGCCATCAGTCTATACACTGCCAGTGACAAAGATACTACAGCGCCATCAGTCTATACACTGCCAGTCACAAAGGTACTACAGCGCCATCAGTCTATACACTGCCAGTCACAAAGATACTACAGACCCAACAGTCTATACACTGCCAGTCACAAAGGTACTACAGACCAAACAGTCTATACACTGCCAGTCACAAAGGTACTACAGCCCCAACAGTCTATACACTGCCAGTCACAAAGACACTACAGACCAAACAGTCTATACACTGCCAGTCACAAAGGTACTACATCCTCAACAGTCTATACACTGCCAGTCACAAAGACACTACAGACCAAACAGTCTATACACTGCCAGTCACAAAGACACTACAGCCCCAACAGTCTATACACTGCCAGTCACAAAGGTACTACAGCCCCAACAGTCTATACACTGCCAGTCACAAAGGTACTACAGCCCCAACAGTCTATACACTGCCAGTCACAAAGGTACTACAGCGCCGACAGTCTATACACTGTCAGTCACAAAGACACTACAGCGCCCACAGCCTATACATTGCCTGTTATAAATATACTACTGACCAAACAGTCTATACACTGTCTGTCACAAAGGTACTACAGCCCCAACAGTCTATACACTGTCTGTCACAAAGACACTACAGCGCCCACAGCCTGTACACTGCCTGTTATAAATATACTACTGGCCAAACATTATATACACTGTCTGTCACAAAGGTACTACAGCGCCATCAGTCTATTTACTGACAGTCACAAAGGTACTACAGCCTCAACAGTCTATACACTGTCAGTCACAAAGATAAAAATCAGAAAATTACATCCAAGGTATAATGATAATATCGTCAACACAAACAAAGGGGGAAACTAATAACTTGATAACCTACTGTAGTCGATGTTTATGTAAGGGGAACAGTATATAATACTGTACCTACTGTAGTCGATGTTTATGTAAGGGGAACAGTATATAATACTGTGGCTACTGTAGTCGGTATTCATGTAAGGGGAACAGTATATAATACTGTACCTACTGTAGTCGGTATTCATGTAAGGGGAACAGTATATAATACTGTGGCTACTGTAGTCGGTATTCATGTAAGGTGAACAGTATATAATACTGTGGCTACTGTAGTCGGTATTCATGTAAGGGGAACAGTATATAATACTGTGACTACTGTAGTCGGTATTCATGTAAGGGGAACAGTATATAATACTGTACCTACTGTAGTCGGTATTCATGTAAGGGGAACAGTATATAATACTGTACCTACTGTAGTCGGTATTCATGTAAGGTGAACAGTATATAATACTGTACCTACTGTAGTCGGTATTCATGTAAGGGGAACAGTATATAATACTGTACCTACTATAGTCGGTATCCGTGTAAGGTGAACAGTATATAATACTGTACCTACTGTAGTCGGTATTCATGTAAGGGGAACTGTATATAATACTGTGGTTACTGTAGTCGGTATTCATGTAAGGGGAACAGTATATAATACTGTACCTACTAAAGTCGGTATTCATGTAAGGTGAACAGTATATAATACTGTACCTACTGTAGTCGTTATTCATGTAAGGTGAACAGTATATAATACTGTACCTACTGTAGTCGGTATTCATGTAAGGGGAACAGTATATAACACTGTACCTACTGTAGTCGGTATTCATGTAAGGGGAACAGTATATAATACTGTGGTTACTGTAGTCGGTATTCATGTAAGGGGAACAGTATATAATACTGTACCTTCTGTAGTCGGTATTCATGTAAGGGAACCGTATATAATACTGTACCTACTGTAGTCGGTATTCATGTAAGGGGAACAGTATGTAATACTGTACCTACTGTAGTCGGTATTCATGTAAGGGGAACAGTATATAATACTGTACCTACTGTACAACATAGTCGGTATTCATGTAAGGGGAACAGTATATAATACTGTACCTACTGTAGTCGGTATTCATGTAAGGGGAACAGTATATAATACTGTGGTTACTGTAGTCGGTATTCATGTAAGGGGAAGAGTATATAATACTGTACCTACTAAAGTCGGTATTCATGTAGGGGGAACAGTATATAATACTGTGGCTACTGTAGTCGGTATTAATGTAAGGTGAACAGTATATAATACTGTACCTACTGTAGTCGGTATTCATGTAAGGGGAACAGTATATAATACTGTACCTAATGTAGTCGGTATTCATGTATGGTGAACAGTATATAATACTGTACCTACTGTAGTCGGTATCCATGTAAGGGGAACTGTATATAATACTGTACCTTCTGTAGTCGGTATTCATGTAAGGGGAACAGTATATAATACTGTACCTTCTGTAGTCGGTATTCATGTAAGGGGAACAGTATATAATACTGTACCTACTGTAGTCGGTATTCATGTAAGGGAACAGTATATAATACTGTGACTACTGTAGTCGGTATCCATGTAAGGGGAACAGTATATAATACTGTGGCTACTGTAGTCGGTATTCATGTAAGGGGAACAGTATATATTACAGTACCTACTGTAGTCGGTATTTATGTAAGGGGAACAATATATAATACTGTACCTACTGTAGTCGGTATTCATCTAAGGTGAACAGTATATAATACTGTACCTACTGTAGTCAGTATTCATGTAAGGGGAACAGTATATAATACTGTGGTTACTGTAGTCGGTATCCATGTAAGGTGAACAGTATATAATACTGTAACTACTGTAGTCGGTATTCATGTAAGGGGAACAGTATATAATAATGTACCTACTGTAGTCGGTATCCATGTAAGGTGAACAGTATATAATACTGTACCTACTGTAGTCGGTATTCATGTAAGGGAACAGTATATAATACTGTGGTTACTGTAGTCGGTATTCCATGTAAGGGAACAGTATATACTACTGTACCTACTGTAGTCGGTATATTCATGTAAGGGGAACAGTATATAATACTGTACCTACTGTAGTCGGTATTCATGTAAGGTGAACAGTATATAATACTGTGACCTACTGTAGTCGGTATTCATGTAAGGGGAACAGTATATAATACTGTGGCTACTGTAGTCGGTATTCATGTAAGGGGAACAGTATATAATACTGTGGCTACTGTAGTCGGTATTCATGTAAGGGGAACAGTATATAATACTGTACCTACTGTAGTCGGTATTCATGTAAGGGGAACAGTATATAATACTGTACCTACTGTAGTCGGTATTCATGTAAGGGGAACAGTATATAATACTGTACCTACTGTAGTCGGTATTCATCTAAGGTGAACAGTATATAATACTGTACCTACTGTAGTCAGTATTCATGTAAGGGGAACAGTATATAATACTGTGGTTACTGTAGTCGGTATTCATGTAAGGTGAACAGTATATAATACTGTACCTACTGTAGTCGTTATTCATGTAAGGGGAACAGTATATAATACTGTACCTACTGTAGTCGGTATTCATGTAAGGGGAACAGTATATAATACTGTACCTACTGTAGTCGGTATTCATGTAAGGGGAACAGTATATAATACTGTACCTACTGTAGTCGGTATTCATCTAAGGTGAACAGTATATAATACTGTACCTACTGTAGTCAGTATTCATGTAAGGGGAACAGTATATAATACTGTGGTTACTGTAGTCGGTATTCATGTAAGGGGAACAGTATATAATACTGTGGCTACTGTAGTCGGTATCCATGTAAGGTGAACAGTATATAATACTGTGGCTACTGTAGTCGGTATTCATGTAAGGGGAACAGTATATAATACTGTGGCTACTGTAGTCGGTATTCATGTAAGGGGAACAGTATATAATACTGTACCTACTGTAGTCGGTATTCGTGTAAGGGGAACAGTATATAATACTGTACCTACTGTAGTCGGTATTCATCTAAGGTGAACAGTATATAATACTGTACCTACTGTAGTCAGTATTCATGTAAAGGGAACAGTATATAATACTGTGGTTACTCTAGTCGGTATCCATGTAAGGTGAACAGTATATAATACTGTGGCTACTGTAGTCGGTATTCATGTAAGGGGAACAGTATATAATACTGTGGTTACTCTAGTCGGTATTCATGTAAGGGGAACAGTATATAATACTGTACCTACTGTAGTCGGTATTCATGTAAGGGGAACAGTATATAATACTGTGGCTACTGTAGTCGGTATTCATGTAAGAGGAACAGTATATATTACTGTACCCACTGTAGTCGGTATTTATGTAAAGGGAACAGTATATAATACTGTACCTACTGTAGTCGGTATTCATGTAAGGGAACAGTATATAATACTGTACCTACTGTAGTCGGTATTCATGTAAGGGGAACAGTATATATTACTGTACCTACTGTAGTCGGTATTTATGTAAAGGGAACAGTATATAATACTGTACCTACTGTAGTCGGTATTCATGTAAGGGAACAGTATATAATACTGTGACTACTGTAGTCGGTATCCATGTAAGGGGAACAGTATATATTACTGTACCTACTGTAGTCGGTATTTATGTAAGGGGAACAATACTGTACCTACTGTAGTCGGTATTCATGTAAGGTGAACAGTATATAATACTGTACCTACTGTAGTCGGTATTCATGTAAGGGGAACAATATATAATACTGTACCTACTGTAGTCGGTATTCATGTAAGGGGAACAGTATATAATACTGTGGCTACTGTAATCGGTATTCATGTAAGGGGAACAGTATATAATACTGTACCTACTGTAGTCGGTATTCATGTAAGTGGAACAGTATATAATACTGTGGCTACTGTAGTCGGTATTCATGAAAGGGGAACAGTATATAATACTGTACCTACTGTAGTCGGTATTCATGAAAAGGGAACAGTATATAATACTGTACCTACTGTAGTCGGTATTCATGTTAGGGGAACAGTATATAATACTGTACCTACTGTAGTCGGTATTCATGTAAGGTGAACAGTATATAATACTGTACCTACTGTAGTCGGTATTCATGTAAGGTGAACAGTATATAATACTGTGGCTACTGTAGTCGGTATTCATGTAAGGGGAACAGTATATTATACTGTACCTACTGTAGTCGGTAATAATGAAAGGGGAACAGTATATAATACTGTACCTACTGTATTCGGTATCCATGTAAGGGGAACAGTATATAATACTGTGGCTACTGTAGTCGGTATTCATGTAAGGGGAACAGTATATAATACTGTACCTACTGTAGTCGGTATTCATGTAAGGGGAACAGTATATTATACTGTACCTACTGTAGTCGGTATTCATGTAAGTGGAACAGTATATAATACTGTGGCTACTGTAGTCGGTATTCATGTAAGGGGAACAGTATATAATACTGTGGCTACTGTAGTCGGTATTAATGTGAGGGGAACAGTATATAATACTGTGGCTACTGTAGTCGGTATTCATGTTAGGGGAACAGTATATAATACTGTACCTATTGTAGTCGGTGACATGAACATAGTATGTACAGGTAATTATAGTACATTAAAATGGTATCAAAATATAAACGGTATACGTATGTATATCATAAGCTTCAACCTTTGTATACGGTATTATCACATGATCAACATTAATGAGGTACTTACCTACTATTTGCAGGTCATAACAGATTTATCTACCAGTGCTACCATATAGCATAATAAGGAATGGCGATAATGTATATGACGAAAACATCAAATATCAATTCAAAATACAATGAGTGTTTGTGTCATCATGAATACAACATTCGCGATCATATCGATCACAACGGATAACAAAACTGTCAAATTTAAAAACCGCAATAAAACAGTGCAGTGTCAAAACCGAAAAAAAGTGGGAAAATGGCAAGGACATATGATACTGAACACAAAAATGCACAAATATTTTCCTAATCAAGCGTGTGCTAATTTTAGACGGTCACGAGCCTACCTACATCCCTCCCAGTCAAGTGTCACCGATGTGTCCTTGGGTTTCGGTTTAACAGTCACGTTGTAGCTAGGTGGTGCGTGCTGAAGTCTCCCTGGAACAGGAACTACAAGTTTAGGGGGTTCTTCAAGGTCTAGGACAGTGATATCATCATCTGGGCAATTCCCCGTCCCCTTCGGGCACTTCCGGTGAACTCTTCTCTCCCCCATACACAAACGAGTTATCCTTAAGTCACTGATCAAGTTCCCCGAACAATCTGGTTTTCCCCGTTACAGTCCCGCACTAAAGTATAACACGTTTGTTGACTGGGCGACTCTCCCGAGCGGCCCATTACAGCTTCCCGTGCGCTACAATGTCTGTGTTATAGATATATCTACCGTGCTACCTATCGAACGGCTTGGCCATAAAACTACATTGTCACAAACATACAGAATGCAAGATGTTTAATATCCTTGGAATGGCTTCCTCGAATCAGGCATAACATAACTTTGTACCTCACCTTAATGCCAAAACTATCTGTACCAATGCTTATATGGTATTTTACACCAAATATCAGCATTCAATATTCCCATTCATTTGTTAAACACTGCTGATAGACGTCACGCGAGCATAAACAGGCCGGACAGTACGGGAGTATTATGGGATAGACGAACGTGAAATTACAACCTCTTTACGGCCTTGCACGTGTTATAAGGGAGTAAAACAGGGTAATTTGTTGCGTCATCTAGGCATCTCGGGCCGATGGGAGAACACAGTCCCAGATCGATATCATGCACAACTTTAACAATGTACTGCCTTTAAATTGAGTTCTTTGAAAGTCTTGGAATTGTTATTCGCTGTAGAACAATGACTATGGCGCGTTAGATACGGTGGTGCCTGACAATCAAACCCCTAATGATACACCCAAGGTGGATTTCTAGCTAAACCGTGGTATCAACGTAACATAGCTTTTAAGTCAACCTTTTTGTATCAATATACTGTCATTCGGTGTGTCCTGTGTAGAGTTAAGCTACATATAACAAGATTTGTTGTATTTCAAAGAGCAGAACAATCTATTGGATGTATATCACGATACCTAGTGAACAAACACGTTACAATGTCCATACAATTCTTCCGGTCTTCATTTGCGAAGAATGCATGTTTGATTTAAATTTTCTCAAAATCAGTGCTTGCTTTAATTGTACTGTCCGTTATAAGATGATATATTGTATTTGAGATAAATTCCGTTCAATTAATTCTATTTCATAGAAAATGTTGAAAATTATGTTTCGGTAATCGATAATTGGTGTAATCGTTTCCGTACTGTTTATCATAGAAATAATGAAAAAAGAACAGACAACGGAAAAAAACACGATACCAAGTTGGTTGAATAAATCGAAAAACGGCATATACATATCAACGCAAGATACTTTTAATATATCTTCATTTCCCCCCTCTATGTTAGACTTCGCGGAAACATCGAAGCTTATATGATACACAGCAAATAAAACACAGTAATCAATTCGAAGGGAGATAAATGCTTCAAAGACAGGTAGAGCACATCAATTCGATCCAATACAGGCCTCAGACCACAATTATACTTCCGGGTCGTTGTACACGAATGTAGTACATATTGAAATTTCAGGACTGTTGCTAAATGTTTTTTCCTGACATAGCTGTTACAGATATGGACATAATTTTTGCATAGATTTATAGTGCAATATTTAATCTAGTGGCAGAATTTTGTTTTGACACCATTTCCATGTTTGTTTGTGAGGCAGGACACGGGGAGTTATAAGGCTTGAGTAGTAATATTTTGTGATTTTCCGGATTTTCCTGCAATATAGTAGGGTGGTTACACTTAAATATAAATATTTTTGTTAAATGCCAGTCATGGGGTACTTTCCAGCTCACTGTATGTTACACGTGATGTAAAACCCAGATTTTTTGCAAACTTCTGAAATATTTTAATTTCGATTTTTCTTTGGTAGAACAAAGAGGGAAATTAATTGTGGTCTGAGGCCTGCATTGATGTTCCCTGGGAAGTTTAAACCCTCTTACCTAGATGGCTATGTACTGCTAGATGGGATAGATTACGTTTATTCTTACCGGGAGCCTACAGGGGAAATGCACTCATTACGAATTTGATATGAATCTATATGTATATATCAATTTAACAATCAAGCAACTAATTTGCTCGTGAACCAGGGAATTCATGCCTTTATTCCAGGGAGTCATGTTGTAGATTTTTAACGACCTTAATATTAGGACCACACTTTTTGAAGAGCTGGATACATTATCTGATAAATTATTAGTCTCATTAAGAATTAGGTTCAGCTTTTTTGTAATCGTTTAATTCTTCCGAAATCAGAGGATTTACCATTCTAAATCAATTTTGTTTTAAAAGTGTTTCAGTTCCATTCTCATGCTTCATACAATGACTTGTCAACACCCCAGCTCTCATGCTTCATACAATGACTTGTCAACATCCCAGCTCTCATGCTTCATACAATGACTTGTCAACACCCAAGCTCCCATGCTTCATACAATGACTTGTCAACACCCCAGCTCTCATGCTTCATAAAAAGCCTCCTCTTGTCACAATACTAAATAAAAAGCCTCTTCTTGTCACAATACTAAATAAAACGCCTCCTCTTGTCACAGTACTAAATAAAAAGTCTCTCTTGTCACAATACTAAATAAAACGCCTCCTCTTGTCACAGTACTAAATAAAAAGCCTCCTCTTGTCACAATACTAAATAAAAAGTCTCCTCTTGTCACAATACTAAATAAAAAGCCTCCTCTTGTCATAATACTAAATAAAAAGCCTCCTCTTGTCACAATACTAAATAAAAAGCCTCCTCTTGTCACAATACTAAATAAAAAGTCTCCTCTTGTCACAATACTAAATAAAACGCCTCCTCTTGTCACAGTACTAAATAAAAAGCCTCCTCTTGTCACAATACTAAATAAAAAGCCTCCTCTTGTCACAATACTAAATAAAAAGCCTCCTCTTGTCACAATACTAAATAAAAAGTCTCCTCTTGTCACGATACTAAATAAAAAGCCTCCTCTTGTCACAATACTAAATAAAAAGCCTCCTCTTGTCACAATACTAAATAAAAAGTCTCCTCTTGTCACAATACTAAATAAAAAGCCTCCTCTTGTCACAGTACTAAATAAAAAGTCTCCTCTTGTCACAATACTAAATAAAAAGTCTCCTCTTGTCATAATACTAAATAAAAAGCCTCCTCTTGTCACAGTACTAAATAAAAAGTCTCCTCTTGTCACAATACTAAATAAAAAGTCTCCTCTTGTCACAATACTAAATAAAAAGTCTCCTCTTGTCACAATACTAAATAAAAAGTCTCGTCTTGTCACAATACTAAATAAAAAGCCTCCTCTTGTCACAATACTAAATAAAAAGCCTCCTCTTGTCACAATACTAAATAAAAAGCCTCCTCTTGTCACAATACTAAATAAAAAGCCTCCTCTTGTCACAATACTAAATAAAAAGCCTCCTCTTGTCACAATACTAAATAAAAAGTCTCATCTTGTCACAGTACTAAATAAAAAGTCTCCTCTTGTCACAATACTAAATAAAAAGTCTCCTCTTGTCACAGTACTAAATAAAAAGTCTCCTCTTGTCACAGTACTAAATAAAAAGTCTCCTCTTGTCACAGTACTAAATAAAAAGTCTCCTCTTGTCACAATACTAAATAAAAAGTCTCCTCTTGTCACAATACTAAATAAAAAGCCTCCTCTTGCTCGTGTTCAATTTAAAAACTCAATATGTTTTATTGCCAAAGTAAGGTTATTGATGTGGAGGGTAAGAAAAGGGGGAAATATGGACAATGTATATGTATACATTCCTTAAAAGAGCTACACCTCCGACAAATAGTATTGACTCAAACGTATTTTTCTTCAGTAATAAAAGTTACACGGTTTACACTTCATCCACCTCCGGAAATTGTCATCTTCTTATTTATCTTTGAAATTAAAAAAAAAATCAAAAGGTAAAAATACTCAATTGCTCGATTTTAGAGTTTATTGAAAATTATAGCCTGATCGATATTTATAGGGAATTGCATCCTAACAGTAGAAGATACACTTGGCGTCGAACTAACCCAATAAAACAAGCCAGACTAGATTTTTTCCTGGTTTCAGAAAATCTTTTATCTAGTATTAACAAGTCTAATATTGAGCCAAGCTATAGGTCAGACCATTCAGCCGTAGTATTATCTCTGAAAATAAACGAATTCAAAAGAGGGAGGGGTTTTTGGAAACTGAATAATTCCTTGCTTAATGAACCAGATTATTTAGATATGATAAAACAAACTATTGAGACTGTCAAGTTACAATACTGCCCGCCTGTGTATAACTTTAACACTTTGTCTAACATTCCAAATAGTGATATTCAATTCCTAATTAACGATCAATTATTTTTAGAAACATTGCTGATGGAAATAAGGGGAAAGTCTATTTCATATGCATCTTTTAGGAAAAAGCAACAGAATATGAGAGAAGAAGAGTTAAAGAAAATAATAGAAACTTTAGAAGGTAATTCAGACTCTGACCAGGATGAAATTAGTGATAAGAAAAAGCAATTAGAGTCTATTCGTTTGAAAAAGATTAGAGGTAGCATGATCAGATCAAGAGCAAAATGGATTGAGGAGGGGGAGAAACCAACATCATATTTTTTTAACCTAGAAAATAGAAATTTTACTTCAAAAATCATTCCGAAGATACAGAAGGAAGATAATGTTGTAATTACTAATCAGGATGAAATATTAAATGAAGTGCGATTATTTTATGAGGAATTATATAGATTTAGAGAAGTTGATGATGTTAATCTTGATGTGTTTCTTGAAGGCTGTGGTGTTCCAAAGCTAAGCGAGTATGATGCAAATGGTTTGGAAGGTAAAATATCTTTGAATGAAGCTGGCTATGTTTTAAAAAATATGAAAAATAATAAGAGTCCAGGATCTGACGGTTTTACAGCTGAATTTTTTAAGGTATTTTGGTATTACCTGGGTGATTTTGTTGTTCGTTCAACTAATTATAGTAATTCAGTAGGTCAACTGTCAATCACACAAAGACAAGGAGTTATAACTTGTATTCCTAAGGGAGATAAGTCACGTCATTTTTTGAAAAACTGGAGACCCATTTCACTCCTAAATATCACGTATAAAATAGCTTCTGGAATTATATCCCATCGAATAAAATCAGTTTTAGGAAAGCCCATTAATGAAGATCAGACAGGATTTTTAGCGGGGCGCTACATTGGGGAAAACATTCGTACAGTATATGATATAATGCACTATGCAGAGGATCTCAACATCCCAGGTATGTTACTTATGATAGATTTTGAAAAAGCATTCGATTCAGTTTCATGGAATTTTATCAATAACGTATTAGAATATTTTAACTTTGGGACAGATATAAGGAATTGGGTTAATATTCTTCATAATAATGTTTTTTCTTCAATTAATCAGGGTGGTAATATTTCTTCATCAATTAGCATACAGCGTGGTTGTCGTCAAGGGGATCCCATTGCCCCATATATCTTCATCCTTTGTGTTGAGGTTTTAGCAGCACGAATAAGAAACAATAGAAACATCAAGGGAATACAACTCCAAAATATAGATATTCTGAATGTACAATATGCAGATGACACAGGATTAATTCTAGATGGTTCAGAGATGTCTTTAAAAGAATCAATTACTGAATTAAATAGTTTTGCCAATATTTCAGGGCTTAATATTAATACTAATAAAACTCAGGTAATATGGATTGGCAGTAAAAAATACAGTCAGGAAACTTTTTTACCCGAACTGAATCTGATTTGGGGAAAAGACAAATTCACTTTTTTAGGAATAGACTTTTCTGTGGATCTTGGTGAAATCCCTAGAATGAATTTTGACAAAAAGTTGGTGAAACTTAAATCTCTAATCAATATATGGAGTAGGAGGAACTTTACACCTCTTGGTAAAATTAACCTAATCAAATCCTTACTAATCTCTCAATTTAATTATCTATTTATTACCCTACCAAGTCCACCTGAAAAATATATTACTAAACTGAATTCTATATTATTCAACTTTTTGTGGGGTGGTAAACCTCATAAAATAAAAAAGGATGTTGTTATTCAAGATTATGTAGATGGAGGTTTGAAAATGGTTGATCTGCATGCATTTATCGATTCCCTTAAGCTAAGTTGGGTCAGGAGAGTTTTTCAGTCATCAGGGAAATGGAATGTACTTTTAAATTTGACTGTTGATATAAAAAAATTACAAAATTGTGGCAAGGAATATATTAGTACATGTGTTTCTAATTGTAAAAATAAATTTTGGAAGGAAATCTTCAAATGTTGGGTTAGATTGAATAACTCAAATTATATGAGGGTGATACGCCAAGATTCTATATTAAAAACACCACTTTGGTATAACAATGACATCCAAATAGGGAATAAATTTGTTTTCTATCCACACTGGTTTAAAGCCACTGTTTATACTATAAATGACCTTGTCAAAAATATTTGTGATATGACTTTTTATTCCCTTAATGAATTCCGTCAAAACTATAGAATAAATACAAATTTTCTACAATATCATGGTCTAGTCACAGCTGTAAAGCATTTTCTTAGAAGATTTGAGTTTATGATAGAAAGACCAGACTTACCATTTTTACCATCAAACATAGAAATATTTTATAAGAGTAAAAAGGGATCTAAAGACTTTTATAACTGCATCATTACAGCACCTTCAACACCAAATGGGGTAAGAAAATGGAATGAAGAATTTGACTTTGAGTTTAATCATGAAAAATGGGTTAAAATACTTAAACTTCCATTTACTATCACGAAAAGTTCTAAATTGCAATGGTTTCAAGTTAGAATTTTACATCATATTCTAGTAACTAACACTTTTCTTTTTAAAATAAACATATACCCTAGTCCTTTATGTACACTCTGTAACATGGAAAGAGAAACTATTGTCCATTGTCTATGGGAATGCACAGAAGTGCAGGAACTACTACAGCGATTTGAAACTTTATGTAACATTTTCCTCATTCCTATTTTTATAAATAAAGAATCTTTTCTTTTTGGTATACTATCATCTCAAGCAAATATGGTTGATAACGAAATTTTAGTAATTATAAAACACTACATCTATAAAAGTAGATGTCTACATAAATCTTTGAGTCTGAATGCTCTTATCAATGTCATTAAAGACCACTTCATTGTTGAGAAATATATCATCAGCAGCAAAAATGAATACATGAAAAGGAAATTTGAAATTAATTGGAGGAAATGGAAAGCCATTGTTGAAATGTAACAGTAGTACAAATGATATTATTAATACTGTATGCCCATCTTACATGTTTTTTATTGTTAATGCTATCGCATGCTCTGACTTTTGCCTATTGTTCGAAAATGTAATGTTTTATTAATACTCAAATTATACAAGGAATTTTGAATATATTTCGGATATTTTAGCTATGGGACCTCTAACTTCCTTTTCTTTCCTACCTACACCCTTTCTCTCTCTCTCTCTTTCTCTCTTTATTGTTCTCTTTCTATTTTGTGTGTGTCTCTGTCTCCTACAATATTTAGTGTTACTATTTCAATTTAATACAGTTAATTTTTATCTCTTCAATGTTTGTCTACTGTATTATCCTGGTATGTATGGTGAATGGATGTAAAGGTGTATATGTTTGTGAGATATGTATGCACACACATAAAAAAGTTATAATTTAAAAAAAGGAAAACTATATATGAAAGAGATATGTATGTTTCTTGATTGTGCAATATTACGTACAGTGTTTATGTTACATGTTACTGTTGATATTATATAGTAATTTGGATATACATATAACTTTATATATAGCATTAATATTTTGGACAACTTATATGTACTTAAAAGTTCTTTAGCAATATAGTGACTATTATGTCATTTAATCAATTAACTATACTCAATATTATAGATCAATTGACTTTTGACAATTTCATATATACTAAATTTATTCCATAATACATAATACAATGAAAAAAACCCATTAATTGACAGTTTGGTTTTCTTCAGTATATATGTGTGTGAATGTGAAGTGTGTGAATGTGATGTTTATTGTCTTGTAATCCAAAATGAAATGTCTTTGAAAATAAAAAAATTATAAAAAAAAAAAAAAAATACTCAATTGCGTCCAGAAGAAATTCCATTTCGCCTCCATATAGAATTAAATACTGATTCCACATGCGCCGAAAACAGAAACACAAACGGGTGATGGCGATCGCACAAAGATACAAGCGTTGATATCTCCAGAAAAGAAGGAATTAAGCGTAAATTAGATTATGAAACGAATAAATGGAAATATTTCAATCGGGTACAGCATAGACAGACGGAATTATATATATATAAACGACAATGGAATCGGAACACATGCAGAAATGGCACAGTTTTTGAGGGAGGCAGGCGTGTAACGTTCAGTCTATTGTTACCTTTACTGAAAACTGTAAGTATATGATGCGATTGAACCAATGGTTAAGGTTTCTTTCGTGATATGTATTGATTACATATTGACTATTTATCGTTCACCAGCTTGAACTTATTGATAAGTCACATCTGTATCAATCCAGCCAATGGGGGGAGGGTTACGCTAAACATGGAAACTTTCCAGGTCGTGGTTGGCAGCTAGCATGCAGATGATCGTGCGACGGATGAATATTGAAATGTTTATTTCATTTTGTTGTCTTTTTGCATAAAAACCTCGGCATTTTAAATTTTTAGATATGATAGGCAACAGGCAGTATTTGCCCCAACTGAAGTCCACCATTTTTGTTTTCTTCTGTATGTAAATCTCTCCCAGAATGCACTGCGATCAAGGTCACGTGTACGCAAATGCGATTATAATAATCATAATGTTGGTCTCTTTCACAGGCAAGGAATTATTTTTAAAAAGTGCGGAACTTCATAGCTTCATTACAACAATTTTTGACGTTATAGTTGTTTTTATTATCATGTGTAGGTTTTAAAAAGGCATACATATATGGACAAAATGTAATATATTGTCGAAATAATAACAATTTATTACACTCTGTGGGAGGTCTAGCATCTTTGATATTTATTAATGTCAGCTGTAATATCATAACAGAGTAAGTTTTATCTGTAATATCAGTAAACGTTTAAGCTTTATTTTAACCAGAATACAAAGAGAACAATACAATTGCTTCAAAAGTCATAGCCAGTTAAAAAACAAAATAAAAAATAAAAAATTCCTTCCATTTACTTTGCCGATAACCAGTGTTATATGGTGCTCCTTGCTCAACATTTCACCCCGTTCAGTACTTTGTACGCCAATCCGAGGAGGCGACTTGACTAGATGCCAGATAGCAGTGAGACGCGTTCGTGAACACGAAGTCCCAGGACCACTGTTTACGTCTCAATTTGCGAGTATTAACTGATAGGTTTTCTATGTGGACTACGGAACCCCCAGCGGTGCCGGCTGTCGGTGCGGATAGACGAGATCTGCTCCCGGCTGTAATGGATCATATGTAGTTTGGAAATATTAGTTCTGTAAAATAGAATTCATCAAACCTTCTCCTTGTGTTCCGGATCGATCTTGCCCCGGTGTTCAATCCATGCAATATTCGAACCCATCAATTATTCTAAGAAACGTAGGCTTAAGAGTTAAGTGATACACCAATGTCGCAGACTTCTGATGGATGTACATTTGAAAAAGAAGTCAATACGGATAACGCATTGATGTATCAGTTAATATCATTAAATATATCACTAAGAAATCACGAACAGTTTTAAAAGAAAGATGACAGCTATGAGAAATATCATTGCCTCCTCATATAGAATAGTTTTTAAATCGAGAACGACAGCGAATGTGTCATTTTGTGGGTCCGAGACTGTACGATCTTTGGTAGTTTTTATGGCCAAAAAACTTATCTGCTTGAATAAATGTGAATCAGTATCAAAGGTAGATATTTTTGGCTGCCCTCTTTCTATAAACTTCGATGGTCATATTTGTTTTATTTTAGGACTACCCTATGGACGACGAAAAGAACCGCAAAGCACGGTAAGTGTTTATTAACGTGTAAAATGAGGTCTTAACATAATCTTAACATAATAGCGACTGTACAAAAGACCTCGTATACAGGAACCACGGAACCAAATGATTTCCCATAGACGATAATGTTAACGTTTACCACTGGCCTGCTTAAATGAAGCTTCAACACTGGTTCTCTAGCCTTAATTTGGAAGAATGCCATCTCGCTAAACTGTAAATAGAATATTAAAAAATTCTACCAATTTGATTTTTTTTAATATGATGGCCACCATCTTGTATTGAAATCAGCACCAAACAACATCTAAATTTACAACAAATTAAACACATAGTTACCCCCCAAGAGGAGACTTTTTATTTAGTACTGTGACAAGATGAGACTTTTTATTTAGTATTTTGACAAGAGGAGGCTTTTTATTTAGTATTGTGACAAGAGGAGGCTTTTTATTTAGTATTGTGACAAGATGAGACTTTTTATTTAGTATTTTAACAAGAGGAGGCTTTTTATTTAGTATTGTGACAAGAGGAGGCTTTTTATTTAGTATTTTAACAAGAGGAGGCTTTTTATTTAGTATTACGACAAGAGGAGGCTAACTGTCTGTGAGGTTTATCAATACATGTATTCTGTATACACAGTAACACGTCAAAACATGGAAAATAGTGTGATGGTCAAATATCCTTACGCAACAGTCCACATTATTTGAGTGTACTGTATGAACTTGTCCCTCCAGTCCACGAGATAACAAACTTTCTGTTTACTTTTTAAATCATTTAGTTGTAGTTGGGAATATCTTATGTATGTATACACAAATCATGCTAAAGATAACATCTTTTTCTGATGATGAGAACACAATAAAATATTTCAGATTCATTTTCATCATAATACAACTCAAATAAAAATAAAGGTTCCCCAAAAATGGACGGTTGTTTAATATGGTTATCTCGAGTTGGTTGATTTTCAAATTAAGAAAAGACAAGAGCTTTAAGGAGATAATATGAAAATTAACTTACGAGAGTTAGATAAACATGATAAACAACCACCACTCGTTGAGGATCATGCCTATCCATTAATTTATTTACCTGTACATATACCGAGTTACATTCTCGCTACCCAACAACTAAATTATGTGAGCCGAATCATTAAGCGACAAAATATATTTCGTAAGAAAAGTTTATTATTTATCTTTGATAAACGTCAAATATATTATACAAATACTTCATGCTTATATATAGAGGTAACACAACGAGTGGTTATTGCATATGGTATTTCTTTTACTCGAGTTAGTTGATTTTAAAAAGTTACAAAACACGACCCTTTAGCCAGTGTTTTTGTACCTTTTGAGTAAGTTTTTACTAACGAGAGTGAAATAAATACCATATACAACAACCACGGGTTTGTGTGACATGTTTCTGTCCAATAGAAAAGCTATTCCGAGAATGAAATGACCTGTTTTGTGTCAATGTGTGTTCTTTTCACAATATCAGGTGTTGTCTAAGGATATGACCTAATTTTTCCAGGACATTGTGAAGCGGCTTTCACGTGTTAGCCAATCAAATTGCTTTGAATCACGTGCTTAGAAAAGTCTCGGTAAAAGGTTACCGTGTAAACCAATCAAAATGCATTAAGAGTTTATTCCACGTGTAGTATAAACGGAATGTTATTCAACAGTTGTAATGGCTATTTCATGCCTTGGGTAGAAAGTAGAAACTTGTTTTATTACATAATCACTAAAACACAGTTATAATCACTGACATCTCGACTCTCCTGCATGCCTAAAAGTCACCATGACTGTCGTCGGCAGTGTTGACCTCTGAGTGACTTTGACGCTTGAAGGGTAGGACGAAATTTCAAAACGCCACAGGTGTTCAATAGTTCGTGACCGTGCAATTGTCATTTTAGCCGTGCAATAGTTCAAAATATAGCTTATGTGTATAGTTAAGGGAAATCAAACGCATTATGTTATAAATGGTAACATATGTGATAACAATTTCAGTTTACAATGTAAAATATTAGTATGACAAACTTTATGTTTGTGTTTTTATTAATAGAATAGTTGTTTAAATGACTCAAACATGACACCGCGAAGTCGAACGTCACAACTGAATGTTAGACTTTTCACAGTCAGATTCAACTATTTATACTTTCCTGGACTAAGATCTGTTAAATTTTTTTTGATAACCGATCTGGAGCCTGTTACTTAAATGTCATTCTTAAATAAGTATTTCGGGATGGTTTAAGGCGACACAAAGATTCTGGTAAGAGTGTAACTGAAATCTATTCGTAAGTAGGTTTTCGTAGCGCTTACCATTCTTAAGAATATAGATTCACATGGGGCTAAGAGCGGGATTTGTTCCGGAAAAGTCCCTTCACCGCGTTCCGCAGCGACGACTTCTTGCAACAGAGCGTCTTTGTTGTGTTTGCAATACACGGCATTTCAATGTTTGTTGATAAGTATATGTTTAACACCTACATTGTTTTTGTGACAAGGCGCGCACTGCAAGCGGAGTGACAGGATGGCATGTAAAATGACTCGAAAAAGGAAACCAAATTTTACTACAAACGAGGTTTTGTTAAAAGGTGTGTCGGCAACCAGGGACATTCTAATGGAGTAATTCTCGGACACAGTAACAAATGATCAGAAAAATTTGGAAAAGTATTTCTCCTGAAGTAAGCGCGGAAAGACCGACAAGAGGTCGGATGAAGACGTAAAGAAAAAAGAGGCAGGATTGGAGCTCTGTTGTGAATTGGAAGCAAGCAAAAGCCGCCAGAGAAAAAAAATTGAAGTGGACCGCCCCTTGATGATGTTGACGACGTGTCGCTGTCTGTAATGGAGGAAAGGGTCCTCGGTATATTGGACACAACATGTGTGTATAGAATAGAGGTGCATTTTGGAGACACTTTCGTTAACACTGATTCACAATCGGACCGAAATATCAGGTAATTACGAGTCATTATATTTTGCTTTTATGAAAGTAACAATATCTTTTTGTTGACATTTAGAGAAAGTAAACAAGAACACCGTCCATACATTAATATGTCCCTCCGTACTACAGACACTCTCACCACGTCATATATATTGACAATATCTTCAACACGATGACATCAAAGACTTAAATTCCATACTCCAGAGACCTGAACTATTCAAAATACTGATTTTTGTGATTGTTCACTGTACTGTCTTACATATTCATTGATGTGTATAATTGTGATTACATTTGCAGCTTACTTTCATAGCTACGATATGATTCACCTTTCTATTGTGAATTAGACAATTTTTTTTTTTTATTTTTTTATTTTTTATTTTTTTATTTTTTTTTTGTAAATATTATGTTTTGAATAAATTTTGGGTTAAAACGTAACAAATTAGAATATATCTTGTTACTTAAACTTGGTCAACAAGAAAACTGCTTATTTAGAAAATACTTCTCTAACTCCAGTAGAGCTTTTTGAAGAAGTATGTGTTCTTTTGAAATCAGTTGATTAAATGAAGGTCATGTTAACATAAAATTTCGATCATTTAAGTTTTAAGAATTTTATCTTACTTTGCATTGGTAGTGCAATATTTCTTGTTGTTTTACCTATAAGAATTATTAATAATAGTATATACATAGTGAAATCCACTTAATTGTGTATTATGATTTTAGCTGAAATTGTGGCATTAAACGTATAATCAATTGGTGATGACCAGGATTATTTACTGATTTTTTGATAGGACAATTACACTCATTTAAATTCTCTTGACCAATTCCTTGTTTTAACTTCTTACAAAAAAAATAATATTATCATAACTATCACCAAAGCAATGGTAAAAGAAGCATGTTCACCAATCGTAAAAAATATGTTTAGTTCCAGAAGATCATTTGTAAAATCATACACAATATTTTTGTCAAGACTGAAGGTGAGTCTCTAACAGAAATACTTAAAAATGAAAGTATTTTTATTGAAAACGGTGCCAATTTTGATTACATGGTTGTATCACACAACAATGCTTATTATGTTACGTAATATAACTGTTGATTTTGAAATAAACTTTTTGTCTTAAAAGTTTTGCAGTTTTGTCATAATGTTTAGGCATTAGAGAACACCTGCTCGACCAGTTGATCTCTCACTCTAGTACCCGAAGTATTATCAACTCTGTCATGATCATCATCTGCATCTGGGTATCATCCTCTTCATCGTCATCCTCAGGCAGTGGGATACGTTCTCTAATGCAAGGCCGACATCGCCAGCTTTCTTGGGCGACAACACAAGACCTTTCTGAACACATCTGAATCTCATCTTCCATATTCCAAATGTGCATTCAATGACACAGCGGGTGTACGGTGAGATACATTGCAACGCCTGTCTCCATGTGTTTGAGGATTCTGTTCAGGAGTGAGCAACCATGGTTTAAGCCTAGTACCACTGTCTCCAAGTAACCAAACTCCTGTTATGGTCCCTGCTTCCAAAGCTGCACTCGTATCACAATTGTTCCATATGTGAACATCACGTGTTACACCAGGCCATTTAGCTACAATGTTTAGAAACAAATGATATGCATCGCATAATCCCTGAATGTTCAAGGCATGAAAGCCTTTTCTGCACACATACAAATGTTCATCTTCTGTCGGCGTAGATATCGGTATTAGTGACCCATCAACAGCCCCAAGGACATTTGGAAATCTTCTTATGAAAAAAAAACTACTTTTTATTTGACCTTGGCGTTGAAACTCCAATGGGAACCTTATATATCGTTGATTTTAACGTGTAAGTGTGAATAAAAGTGTTTTCACTGCGCGAGATACCGTCATTTTGCTCACTCCATGAGCATCACCAATGACCGACATGTAACTACAACTGGCATAGTACCTGAGTGCTATCATCACCTGCAATGAAACTGGAAGAGCGCGATTTCTCATCGTTGCTCTTGATAGTTCCATATTCAACTCATTAGTTAATTATTAGTCCAGAGGATTGTTTCTGTCTCTCAGCAAACGTCTTGGGATGTTTTGGTTGTGTTGATGGAGATGGAGGAGCAATACAGCCATTTCCAATTGTTATCCAATAAGAGAGTGTAAAGAGAGGGTAGGACCACCTTTAGTAAAGAGACAAAAAAGGTAAAATAGGAAATGTTTCAGTTAAACCTTATTTTCTTAAATCAAACTTAATATGGTTTTCAGTTACACAACCGTTACGATTATCTTAAGTGTATCTTAGTGCTTAAGTATGCTTTTCACTTACAAGCCCCTGGACTGCTAAGCAATGTTTGTATTTCACAGGTATCAGCGTGTTTAAATGAAATCTTTTTATCCGCTTGCTGACACAAGATAAGTCTTCTTCTAAAATGGAATACGAAATTATATATTTTGTGTTTGGGATATGATTCCGCAATAAAGGTAAGTGGAATCATAAGGCAGTGTTGGTTACAATATCGTACCGAGTGACAACAGGGACAGGGAAGCTCGAGACTTAGGCCTACGTCATTTCAAAATTGTAGATGCGAGTTATATTCAAAAAATTACGATAAGGGACATCGACTTAACCAATTTGTTGTTGGGGATGACATGCTTAATTCCGTGCCTATTGTATTTTACCATCAAATTCTATACCGAACGACTCAAACCCAGGAATAATCGACCTTTCCATGAAGACAACTGGGCTCTCAACAGTCATGGTAAGTTAAACCCCGGTAAATCCACAAAACGTGTCCATGTTGATGTTTTGAACGACAGACGACAACAGACAGAATAAATGAGAGTAGTTAAAGAAGTATGTGGTCAAAGACAAGAGGTTAGCTAATCAATATGGTTGGAGGTAAGAAACAACCAATCGGAGCCTTTGAAAGTGGTTACACACGGTGTGTTGACAAAAACAATAACTGACGGTGGTGGTATAACAGTTATGAAGTTAAGTATCTTTGCTTCCACGAATGAACAGTCTATTTATCAAACGACCTTGCATCCGATAAACATATAACTGATGTATGGCGGGAAGACTCGAATTACCTTTCTGATGCATCAAATTGAATTAAGAATATAAGACTAACAAGACCAGGCATTCGTTATTTATCTTTTGGCGTCTTCACGTTTTGATCAAAATCATTGATAAACAAAACGGCCATGATATTGTCTTGATCAAGTGTTGTTAATTGTCAGCTTCACTATCTTCAGCTTCTTTAATGAAAACTAAATAAGACAATGTCAAAATGGTTACATAATTTTTCGAACCAATCGTAAATCTTAGACGGCCAACATCTTGATCGACACATATCAAATTTGTTCTCCAACACTAAATGTAATGAAGTTGCAAGTTGATGACAATGTTGATCAAATTGCACATACTGCTCCCATTGCATGATCGTAAGAGGCGACTAAATTTGCGATATAATTTTTTCTCGTCTTTCTTAACATCTTTCTTCTTCCTACTGTCTCCCTAGACACTGCCTCACTTTTGGTCTTCAGTTGAGCGTTATCCCCTGTGAGGAAGGCTTTGGGTTCTGCTCCCTGGCTCGAGACATACCAGAGTCTTTTAAATGGTAGTTGCTACTCCTGTTTAGCGCTCAGCATTTTTGGAGTGGAATGAGTGCTTTGCCCGTTATCAGCATAATGTGACCGGATGGGATGCCCTGCTGGATGTATTCGGCAGTATGCTTCAGTGAAGTGGCACTATAAATCGGCAAAATAATTTCTGGATTATCATAAGGAGACTTGCCACGAACATACCGTATCCATCCAAAACACACTTACGCACTCACCACACGCATGCATGTCGCACGCACGGGCGGCCGTCCTTAAATGACCTGATCTGTTGATAGGACGTTACAAAATAACAAACCACACCAAACCAAACCAAACACACGGGCGGCCGTCCTTAAATGACCTGATATGTTGATAGGACGTTACAAAATAACAAACCAAACCAAACCAAACCAAATCAAACCAAATCAAATATTGATAAAAAAAAATACATACAAAATAATTATGCTGAGGTCCGATCCTTTACCAGGTAAATGTGCGATTCTACGATGGCCGATAGCGGCCGTACATATAATTCTACCTAGTTATGCATAAATATGTACTAAATGACAAGTTTTATTAGGTACATTTAAAACTTTCAAAATGAAAATATGTACAAAGTGAAAAGTGTACAGAATTAATTGTGTACAAATAAAACTTTTGATATGTTGATAACGTTTTTCATTGGAATTGTAAGCTTAGTCAAACCCCATAACAACTATATATATAGCTTCCTGTGGATTTTACCACGAGGGTGTCGGTGATTATATCAACTGCTATAAGTGTAGACAGCGCTTGAATCGTATTATCTACGATGTCCGACCATAACCCAGAGCATTCCATGCATTCTTTCAGGATTGTTTTATGTACAGTATCAACTCTATACATATTTTCTTTTTGAAAATATTATTTGTACATAATTAATTCTGTACATTTTTCATTATGTACATAATTTCTTTTTGAAAGTTTTAAATGTACATAATGAAACTTGTCGTTTAGTACATTATTTATGTATAACCGGTGTGTTATATGTACGGCCCCTATCGGTCATCGTACGATTCTGCATTGTTTCACTGAACAACACAATATCGACTCCTTATTAATCACACCTTACAACGCCTATAATGGCCTGGAATGTATGACTGGGTTGGGGAGGGGGTATTGCTGGAGGTCACAGGAAAAGTGTACATATGGTTTTTTAATGGTACACATTTTTCGTGTACACATTTTTCATGTACACATTTTTCTAATACGCCTGTACGATTATGTGTCATGATGTTAAACATTTTCCAAGCTCACATTTTCTTTTTTACGTGTACTAGGTGATACAGCACGCATTTTTGCAGGTATACATTTTTGCGGGTATACATTTTTCAGGTATACATTTTTCAGGTGTATATACATTTTCGGGTATACATTTTTCTTATACGCGTGTACGAGGTGACGGCCGCTTCCTGCCATCGTAGTTATCTAATCCCACACTCACCTCTATTCCATGTAGAAATTTTACCTTTCACCTCGCCTGGGGGTTTATCAAAATAAATTCTAAGACTCATTGAATAAATTTCATATAACATGGAAACTCATGCAGCGTCTTCTTTTTATATACATCAACATTTGTGATTGTATATACCACAGTTGCTTTATCTAAAATATTAAAACTAGATATGAACACTGTTATTTCTAGTCATATAAAAACATACATATGTCTTTGTAAAACACCATCAAACACTACAATCTCATCATTCTGTAAAATAATTCCGAAAGAGAAATAGTTAATGGCCAATCTGTGCAGTTTATCACCACGGGATTGTTAAAGGTAGTTTTGTTTCCACGGCAACTTGACAACATCTAATACAGAATCGGCCTATAAATGTCGATAGCAAACTTTGTCCATGTAATGAGATCTTTTCCAGTTCATTTGAATTTCATGAGCGTATAACATGTTTCCGTTATAGGAGATATACTGTTTGCATTATCAGAGAGAAGGATTGATCTGGGATTTAAGTATCATTCTATTATTTGCTTTAGTTCATTTTGAGACTATCAAAAGGTGTTTAAAAACACAGATTGTTATGGAAATTGTTTACTAAGAATTTGTACCGCACAATATAATATCTAGTCACAAAGAAATTGTTTTACCAAGCATTCATACTGCACAGTATCAAGTCACAAGGAAATTGTTTTACTAAGAATTCACAAGGACACCAGACATAGAGAAATCACATTGTTTCGTTGCAAGAGATAATTTCTATCAGGCCAATTTTACACCTAAGCGATCCATTAATGAGAAGAAAATCGCGGCGAATAAGATACTGTTTGAAGATTAATGGCGGGTAGATCAGTGATTTTGTTTTAGATCTAAATTTAAAACAAGAACACAGTGGTTGGATCGACTGTAAGATTTTGTTTATCACATGACCAATATACATTGTTACCAGAATGTTTATCACAAATCTAAAATAATGCCATTTAGATTCTAGATATTCCAATGAGAGTAGAATAATATGACGTACTAATGTGAGACGCAGTAACTGATGTATCGGGTACCGATACTAAATCATAGCTCTATTTAGTGTGATAACGAAATACAATACGTCTTCATATTGCGATAACCTCGTCTTCATATTACAACAACCTCGTCTTCATATGACAACAACCTCGTTTTCATATCACGACAATCTCTTCTTCTTAATACGACAACCTCGTCTTCATATCACGACAAACGACAAACTCGTTTTCATATTACGAAAACCCCGTCTTCATATGCATTTCAATGTACATAATTGTGTACTTCGGTTTTTGTATCAAAGAGGTGTGTGCGCACTGGGGATTGCGAAGTACATGTACTTTGTTAGTTGTTATGGGTCAGTTGTCAGTTGTTATTGGTCGGATGTTAGTTGTGATGGATTAGTTGTCAGTTGTTATTGGTCGGATGTTAGATGTGATGGATTAGTTGTCAGTTGTTATTGGTCGGATGTTAGTTGTGATGGATTAGTTGTCAGTTGTTATTGGTCGGATGTTAGATGTGATGGATTAGTTGTCAGTTGTTATTGGTCGGATGTTAGTTGTGATGGATTAGTTGTCAGTTGTTATTGGTCGGATGTTAGATGTGATGGATTAGTTGTCAGTTGTTATTGGTCGGATGTTAGATGTGATGGATTAGTTGTTAGTTGTTATTGGTCGGATGTTAGTTGTGATGGGTCAGTTGTTAGTTTTGATGGGCTAGATCTTAGTTGTTATTGGTCTGATGTTAGCTGTGATGGGTCAGTTGTAAGTTGTGATGGGTTAGATGTTAGCTGTGATGGGTCAGTTGTAAGTTGTGATGGGTTAGATGTTAGTTGTGATGGGTCAGTTGTTAGTTGTGATGGACCAATTGTTAGTTGGGATGGGCCAGTTGTTAGTTGTTATTGGTCGGATGTTAGTTGTGGTGGGTCAGTTGTTAGTTGGGATGGGTCAGTTGCTAGTTGTGATGGGTCAGTTGTTAGTTGTGATTGGTCGGATGTTAGCTGTGGTGGGTCAGTTGTTAGTTGTGGTGGGTCAGTTGTTAGTTGTGATGGGTCAGTTGTTAGTTGGAATGGGTCAGTTGTTAGTTGTGGTGGGTCAGTTGTTAGTTGTGGTTGGTCAGTTGTTAGTTGGGATGGGTCAGTTGTTAGCTGTGATGGGTCAGTTGTTAGTTGTGATGGGTCAGTTGTTAGTTGTGACGGGTCAGTTGTAAGTTGGGATGGGTCAGTTGCTAGTTGGGATGGGTCAGTTGTTAGTTGCGGTGGGTCAGTTGTTAGTTGTGGTGGGTCAGTTGTTAGTTGTGGTGGGTCAGTTGTTTGTTGGGATGGTTCAGTTGTTAGCTGTGATGGGTCAGTTGTTAGTTGTGATGGGTCAGTTGCTAGTTGGGATGGGTCAGTTGTTAGTTGTGATAGGGTCAGTTGTTAGTTGGGATGGGTCAGCTGTTAGTCGTGGTGGGTCAGTTGTTAGTTAGGACGGGTCAGTTGTTAGTTGGGATGGGTCAGTTGCTAGTTGTGATGGGTCAGTTGTTAGTTGTGATTGGTCGGATGTTAGCTGTGATGGGTCAGTTGATAGTTGGGATGGATCAGTTGTTAGTTGGGATGGGTCAGTTGTTAGTTGTTAGTTGTCGGGTGTTAGTTGTCGGATGTTAGTTGTCGGGTGTTAGTTGTGATGTCAGCTCATCCACTGGCCCCATTAACAGTACAAAACATTTTGTATTAATTTGTTTGAAAAGCTGAAACGAATGCAACCAGGCCGTTATGCATTGTTTTATTTGTGACAAGTCGAGTAGGAAACAAGATTTTAAAAACTGTTATTTCTCCGGGACACAATGTTAACTATAATTCATTGACGGATAATATACGAACTCAACAAGACGAACTTTGATAAAATAAAATAAAGTGATTGTATCACAGAGAAGTACACCACTGGTATTCCGTCACGACCTAGGGAAGATAACTCCCACTCGTACACTCTGCCTCAGATATATTTATTTAGTTCACGATTTCTTCATATTAATTAGTTCATTTTGTGCTTACGAACGGGTAAATCAACCAAACTTTCATTTTTTTATAAACGTTTGATTAGGATAGGTCTACTGATAGTTTTAGTATTTTATACACGGATTACCAAATACTGAAAACAACCCTCAAACGTTGCGCCGCTAGTGTCAGGGTCGACTCTATGTTGTGTATCGACAGTAAATATAACATTAGAGCCCTCTTAGTAAAGAAACTCGGCCTATTTACCTTACAGATCGCAGTATACTCTCAGCTGGCATTTCTATTTAAATTCCAATTCAGTATTCATTCCATGTATAAAAAGTCAATAAGGCGTGAACAGGGTTAGACAGTGTGTTGGTTTTATTTCTCAGTGGATTAACTGTTTGTATAACTTCAAATCACACCGTAGGCGCCATCGTCGATAAGTTTGAGTTCTACAGAGTCCCAAGTGTTACCAGTGATGACGCCTGGTAGACCAAAGTAGACTCGAACTTCTCCAGCCTGTTTTATTGACGTAAATTTTATATATATTTTTTTTTTTACAAATGGAAGTTTAATTGCTTGATTAAAACAATGTAATAGCACATTTGGCCTGTATTAACGAAACTTGTAAGGAAAGTATTATTGTATACTGATTATAGGGGCTGTAGGGATTCGCTATCAAGATAGTGGTTATAGGGGCTGTAGGGATCCGCTATCACGATAGTGGTTATAGGGCTGTAGGGATCCGCTATCACGATAGTGGTTATAGGGGATGTTGGAAACCGCGATCACTATAGTGATTATGTGGGCTTTAGGGAGCCATTATCACCATAGTAGTAATTATAGAGGCTTTAGGGACCCGCTATCACGATAGTGCAGTGGATCAAAATATATGTATGCTCACTTATCACATGCTGTTTTTAAATATTTTCAATTTGTTATCACAGGCGCCATTCACGACAGTGTCTTTGGACATGTATTTAATAAGACGAATAATATGTTGGAGTGTCAATCACAATATGGCATGACCTGTAATTGGTTGGTAGTTTTTGTCCGATACATTTCTTAATAAATATATGCTCGTATACCAAAACATCAATACTTATGGATATTACAGTGTGTTGTTGACTTTGTGGTTCAGAGACTGGGTACTATTAATCTATTGATTGCTGATTATACAGAAAATATCATTACATACGTAGTTTTAGGGTTTTTTAATCGGCAATCTGATGATACACTCGACACAAGGTAGGTCTGTATGAAATTCGAGCTCATTCACATGTAAATCTTTTTTCCGTGGACTAACTGATATTACTTTCGGATATAAGATCCATTGTTATAGTAGTGTATTGTTACTTTGTTAACATTTTACCAGTGTCAATCCGTAGGAAAACCAGGCCAGGATCCGGCATCATCACAATTCCTGATATCCTGCTGAAGGGATTATTGCAAGTTGACTTTCACCAAAATCAATGTCCCGTGGGAATATGGGAAATTCATTTCGATTGTTAAAACAATTTTTGCTAACATTTCCAAAGATTGACTACACTCATCAACGACATCCATTCACCGAAAATTGAGATCTGTACTGCCATTCATCAATCGGCTTAAACGTCTAATTATAAGGACGATGTTTTGGGCGACACCGATGCTGCGAATGCCAAGTATCAACAGAAGATTATGAATAAACTCCCCCAGAAATCAGATACCCTGTTTAAGTTGTCTACATCCAACACGTAACGGCATACCACAGTCTTTAATCCTACAGGTATCATGATGTGTAGGAGCCACCACAATTAGTCGCCCTTTAAAACATGCCGTGTGATACAGCAGGCATAATTCCCGCGCTCCTACACGGGATCGACCTACCTTTTGTCTCCAGTATCCATCGTCCTTTAAACGAAACTTTAAGACAGACCTGTATGTATACAGAGCATTTAATACAATATCGTGTATATGTTTGCAGAGGAAGTACACCTTTCGTGATGCCAGTGTCACGACACCCAGCGATGGAGGTCGGGCTACAGAGACGCAAGGATGCTAAGACCAAGGTCATCGTACAGTTAGTCAAGACAAAGGTGAGCATATCCTTGCATGTCTATATATAGATTAGCAGGTGTATACAAATTACAAAAAAATATAACAATGACACCTACTTTGATGCTCCTAGAGAACAACATACAATCATAAATCAACCCATTCCATTTTAATATTTATACACAACTTTTCAAGTATGTATGTGCGTATTTGACGAAACACAAATTGCATGAACCTTGTAGGAAAAATAATCTGATACTGTCCCAATTAAAATAAGCGCCTATATCATCTACTGTTAAACGTACATGTAATGAATGAGCGAATAGTGAAAATTAGAGATAATATCTCATTTACAAATTTAAATTGCTCATTTAAATATGATGTAAAATTTGGGCATAGCAACGTTTATTTATTTTCTGGGGTCTGATCTAGCCCACCATGCTCACTTTAGTGCCATTCCTGTAAAGGACTACTTACAACCGAACATTTGTGTGAAGTCTGATTTAGATATTTCTTAATGTTATCTTAAAATAAATTATAAAACATTAACCAAAAGAACCGGTTCGGAGTATAAGTGCGCATAGGTTCACTATTGGAAATTTCCTAACTACCAGACAGTTGGAAAGATGCAGAAATGAGTTAATATTTTGAAGGAAGTTGTTTGTTTTCAAACGTTAAGTGATCGTTATTAGACGTATGCTAAGGAATGTTATCGCATTTACAGCGTTTAGAACTCGTTAGACACATAAATCTAATTTTCAAATGTACAAATTTTGATATTTCTCGTTGTCTGATCTTCGATGGAATTAGTAAATTAATGTATTTTTAAATCGATAGGTTTGCACCACCAACGCTGTCACGAAACCTCTGCCTGATACAAACTAATACCTCCAAAAAGACAAAGTGTGATTGTCACAACAACAAAGCTTCCTTGTATTCAAGCTTCTGAACTCTGACCTCTACCTGAGTTAAGTGATAATCGCTATTATTCCAATTCTAAGTTGACCTTGGAACACATGTCGTGCTATGTTATGACCACCGGTACAGTTGAAAGCAACATTTATATCAAATTCAATTCAACATTATTGGAACTTTTATAATAACTACAACTGTACATTGATGTCTAAATATATATAAACATTATCTTCACATGCCGTCATGAAAACATCGCCCCTTGTCGCAATCATCATCCCAAAACCTCGTGTGACGGTAACGCGAATTAAATACAAGGTAGATCTCAGGTTTTAGGCGTTTATTTCTTTAATAGCCCTTCCCACGAGAAAGGTATTTCTTTGGTAATGTAGGTATGGTTATTTAACACATATTGACATTATGTACATGTTTTTCAAGCGTGCAAAATAAGGTAAAGTCAACACAAATTATCATGTTTAATGCTCTACAAGGCTTGTCGTACAAGGCTCGTCGTGCAAGGCTCGTCGTTTGAAATAGGACAATATAATTACCCGGACATCATTAAATGACGGACTAAATTGCCCATACACTTAAACTACATTGTATATATCATAATACGGTAATCATCCGGCCATCATTTCATTTCTCTGCTTACACATACATAATAAATCAAACTATCTTTTACTTTACTACATGTATATATAGATTATTTTGTTCGCCTATATTTGAAATGATACTATAAATATGAATAGGTATGCATGTTTAGGTAGGTCATCGTCATATAATTGTAACAGATTTTAGCCGTAATAGTATATGTTTCGCTTCCATTATCTGCCAACGTGTATTAACAGTATCAACAGTACGCCCCGCTTAATACAGCATAGCATATCTTATAACTCTGAAAAGGAATACTGTTCATAAAGTCTGATATAAACTGAAAAAAAAAAAAAAAAAAAAACTGGCGTGTTGTGAATTTCTTCAAGTTGATAATGTGCCCGAGTGAAACCAAAACCTACCTGAGGCATGGGATGGTCTGTAATATGGATCAAAGCTCAAATTAAAATAACATTGATTCTGATTAACCCTAGTCGTCAACAAACCAGGACTTTTAATTTATCTCGTACGAGCGTGGTGGCATAATGAGAAAACTACTGATAACTTTTCTTATCATCTGGAATATATACCTGTAGCAGATTTTTCGTTCGCACGTTAAACGTACATATAGTAGGTATATTTCAGCCAGTACAGAAGTGCTCTTATAAACCCGATCATAGGGGCTGGCTTGGCCCCGTCAAGACCGTACCATCCAAGTGGGCGAAGGCAAGGGGAGCAGTTATTGTAAGTATTGCTAAGGCAAGTAGGGCAGTCATTGTACAGTTTGTAAATATTCCCTCCCTAAAACGTAGTCTTGGAACTGTGAAGAACTATAGCTGACAACCCCCACCCCCCATCCCCACCCTCCACCCCCTTTCCCCCTCCCCCCTTCCCCCACATATTTGTAATTAGTAGTTAGTAGGCTTCATATTTTTAACGGGATTGGCTGAATTGTTCCGATTAATTAATTTTTTTCTGTAAGAAACGACAGCTCTGGGGTAAGAATATTTGTATATACATGTAATTGTTATCAGGAATTTAAGTAAATCAACTGATCAAATCAACAAAACGTACATGTCAGAGTCTGAACCCTGACACGGATAAAGATACCAGATACAAACTATATGATGAATTACACTCAACTAGGACCGACCTACATTTGTAAACTGTGGATTTTATCACATTTTATAATAATTTTACATTCTTGCTCTCAGCTACTCCATATTACCTACACATTCGTTTTATCCTAACAGGCCTTCGGACTCAGAGGAGGACGTCACCGCCCAACTATTGATGTTGCCTCTTTGGTCAAGGCAACAAAGAAAAAGGTATGTTTGTTGGCACAGAGTAGATTTATTTTATCTATACAATATTCAATATTCATATCAAAATAAATCAGATTGTTTGTTCATAGAAATACTTTAAACATATTGATTTGATGATATAAGCTACTCCAACAATGTTAGAGGATATCACGGTGAGAAACTTATGACGGGCGGCATGCAACCTTTCCAAGGCTGATTTACACAGCGTAGAATCACAGGGACTGGATAATTAGTTACAGTCTACATGTATCCAGACGTCCCCTAGTGTGTATAGCACATTTTCAGACATTTTGGGGGCTAGATTAAAATTCGGTAAAAATGATACCTCTGGTGTTCATTGTATATAATGAGCACCGGGGTATCATTTTTACCGAATTTCAATCTCAATGAACACCAGGTATCATTTTTACCGAATTTCAATCTCAATGAACACCTGGGATGTCATTTTTACCGAATTTTAATCTAGCCCCCCAAAATGTCTGAAAATGTGCCATACACACTTTAGGGGAGGTCCAAATACATGTAGCCTGTAACTAATTCTCCAGTCTCTGTGCGTAGAATGTCAAATGTTCAAACTCAGGATTTTGCTTAATATGTGAACTAGCTAAATTACTTTTAAAAGTTTCACGAATCCAACATTAAATCGATAAAAAAAAGTCTTCATAGACACGACTATTTACATTTCCAGGCTTTATTCCGGTAACAACTTGGATTGAAAATGGCTGTCCGGTAAACACAAAAATGGAATATAAAGCAAAACCAAACGAAATGCTATATTCTTTGTTCTTATATTTCTTCCACTTGATACACACATTCTGTATTGTTATACAATCAATGCCCCAGTGTTTGAAATAGGTCAATTAATTGAAGCGGGGAATGATGTAGTTTTTGTTGAAGTAGTAACAATTTGGTGTGAATTAGTGATTGTTCTGTTTAAATGGGGCATCTAATCTAATCTATAAGTACACGTCGTTGTCATCAAACTTAGATTTATAAATACTGATATTATTGTCTCAATCTTTTCGTCCTGAGATCAGGGCGGAAAATGCGCAGTGTTAAATAGAATGTCGATTCGCGTCAGAACCAAAAATTAGCCAGAGGTCTTTAGCTAGCGCAAGTAGATATAAGCCAGTTCTGCGTTCTTGAGTGTCTACAAAGTTATGTTCGATATGTCAATTGTTAAAAAGATATAAATCGTGACGGTTTGAATTTTCAGCATATAGTACTATCAGGACGAGCTGGGAAAAGAGAGATGGCGGATACGATGACGTCACATGGGGACATCGTCCCGCGAGAAATTCCCGAGGTAAGTGTAGCAATCGGGCAGGTGTTTCCAAAAATCCATATATGACGTGTTCTGTCCTTATGACAATGGTACCATTTGGAATTTCCAGATTTTAGAATCCCAGTTATCAGAAGAACAATCCGACTATATAATGTAGACTGGCTCCCTGTCTCTAAAATATTACAATTATATATGAAATTGCGCTTTATGATATTGGTCTCAAGTCTCTAGGACAAGTCTGATTCTAGAGACCCTCAGTTTAAAAATAAGGGAAGATATCCGAGTAAAAGAATTAAAGGGACTAAATGGCTAGATTTCCACTTAAATAATATATGAAAAAGGGTATATTTAAAATGATGTAAAAAGTTATGTACTTTATGTTAATTATACATTTCAAAAGTGTCCATAACAATTTGTTAAAATTTAATGAAAAAAAATAAAATAAATATGATCAACCTAGTAGCTATTTCATATTATTATTTTTCGATGTGTGTAAACAAATACCTATGCGTACCTATGCGCATGCGCGATGCGGGAAATTGGAAACATCATAACAAAGATGGCGAACACCCGATCTAAGTGGAAGGGTTCTGAAATCAAATGCATGTAGAAATTATTGAAATCTAACCATTTAGTCCCTTTAAGCGAGCAATTCTTAACAAAAACACAGAAATTGGTGGCGAGTCTAGGGGACTTTTTCGATGATATTTCTATTAAAGACAGCGTATCCAAATTGTTTAATGCCATCTTGCTTTTTATATGCTTCATGAAATAAATATTTTGGTTAGAGGTACAAGTCATGCATACGTATACAATTCCTCAATAAGTATACACTCACTTAATACATATACACTCACTCAATACATATACACTCACCCAAACTCGGGTCACTGTACATGTAGTTGTGAACCACCAACTGTAAACCAACCTTATGGACACTTCTGTTTATAGTAACGAAAACAAGTTTTGTACTTTCGAATTAAGGACAAATTCATTATAGTTGTGTATACACTCATTAAATTTTAAGGTAAAACCATAATTTAAAAAAACTACGACACCCGTACTTGTGGACACCAATTTCACGCCGTGGACACCCTGTCCACAAAGACAGTGATACATATGCAATACACACACTATATATATATGAAGTCACAGACAGAGAAATGCTGTTGTTTTATCGAAATATTTTTGTATGACAATTCGACTGAATAATAAATAAGCAAGGTCATATCATTAAACGTTCACATCTTTACATTGTAGGTACTTGGAACCGAATCATAGTGTCTATTACAGACCGACCATTCCATAAAATGGTGCGATCTAGGTTGTCATTGTTATCAGCAGCATATCTAAATATATTGTTGGTATAGCCCCTGCTAGATTTTGTTTTCAATATAAAAAAAAAGTCGCCAGCATCAGTATTGTCAACTGGCTATAAATAATTAATGAATAACAGAGTGATATTTCAAATAATTTACACCATTACCAAACAAGATACAATTGAGGTAAATAAAAATAATAAGATGTAGTTGTATGATTAATGTTCATATGGTATTTTATTCAAAATAGTAATGCCATTTACATGCTTAAGTTCACAACAACAACAACAACAACAACAACAACAACAACAAAGTTTAAATTCGTTAACTTTTATTCCGAAAACAAAATGATTTCAAGATCAAATTCCGATTTACATTTTTCAAATAATTAAGAACATCCATATTGCTCCAAAATTTTGAGATTCAACTATTCAGTTTATATCGATTAATGAACAAATTAAAATCAAATCATATAATATCATTAACATTTGTAATGTCAAAGGAACAAAGATGGCTTTTTTTTTTTATAGTTTTTGATGTATTCAAACGTGTACCAAATATCATTCATCGCGGGTAACTGTTTCAACATGTAAATATCATTTCACCTCATTGCTATAGGTCACAATAAAACATTGCTTTGACATCACCGTGTCAACAATGTTATAACATACATCAAAAACATGGATGCAAGATACAGTTACATATATTTGGGGCACGTAACTGACTAATGTAGATTCCAAGACAGACTTCCGACAATTTAATGATATCTAATTCAGAACGCTAAATAGAATTGTTCTCTAAATATTTCAAAATCAAGAAAAGTCATTTCCATGTATAGTAATCGGTTTCATGCCTTGTGGACACCGTGACCCAATGTTGTCACACACATTAGTGTACCGCTCGCTATATAACCCTACCTTGTGGACACCGTGTCCACAATGTTGCCACACACATTAGTGTACCGCTATATAACCCTGTCTTGTGGACACCGTGCCCACAATATTGCCACACACATTAGTGTACCGCTATATAACCCTGTCTTGTGGACACCGTGCCCACAATGTTGTCACACACATTAGTGTACCGCTATATAACCCTGTCTTGTGGACACCATGTCCACAATGTTGTCACACATAAATGTACCGCTATATAGCCCTGCCTTGTGGACACCGTGTCCACAATGTTGTCACACTATCTTCAGACACGTGCTCTGTACTGTCCTGTTAGTCTTTTATTCTAATGTGTCTGGAGCTTGATGCTGTAATGCAAATATTTAATATTGAATTGATATATACATATAAAACCAGATGGATCTCTGAAAGCAATTAATTATTCCTTGTGACGTCTGTTTGTTATAATAAAAACTTCTTGATGGAGTCCTCAAACTTTTTTTATGAGTAATAAAGCATGTATTTAGGGTAACCGCGTCCACATGCAAATACTTATAAATAAACAGAGTCAAAACATCATTTCACATATTTGCTATACATGTACATTTGTCAAAAAGGGAGCCTGAAGTTGGTTCCGGGTTCTGAGTTCGTTTAAGTAAAACTAAATTAACTAAGTAAAATAAACATAAATGGAACTCGGAACCAGAGTTTCATTTAAGAAAACGAACCAGGAATTAGTTTCCAAATTACCTAAAGAAAATATTCTGCGTACTTTATCTCAGTATGAGACCCGAATCTGAAAAAGAAATGATATGTCAATGAGTGTAAGGACACTTGTCAGTCAGGTTTAAACTTTACGAGACTTGGTCCTTGTTCCCAGTTCCGTTTAAAATAAATGAAACTAGAAACCAGTTCCAAGTTCCGTTTAAGTAAAACGGAAGTACAATGTATTAACTGTATGGGTTTGGGTAACAGTTCCGAATTCCGTTCAAGAAAAACGAAATACTATGTATAAACTTTACGGGGCTCGGTCCCACTTCCGAGTTCCGTATAAGATAAACGGAACTCGGAACTCGGAACCAACTTAAGGCTCCCTATCAATAATGTCTTGACATCCCTGTGTCCATAATGTTATTATACATAATTCGGTATTGCTATATAATCCTGCCTTGTGGACACCGTGCCTACAACCAACGTTATCACACACATCAAAACAGGATGCAAGATACAATTACAATTATGACATGTGAATGTTCAATTTTAATTGAAATACATACGTAAACAATTTTATTTGACAGAGAGACAAAATAATGGCTTCAGTCTTTAGTCAGACAGATAAGTAAAATATATTTATAAGTATTTAAACTCAAGAAAATTGTAAACAAATTAATGATTACATATCTGTCTTCAGACACATGTTCTATTTTGTCATCGTAATATACTGCATCTGTCAGGATCTTCGTGTTCAAATACAAACATTTAATATTAAATTGAAATATTCATTTCAAACAAGATTTAATAACATATTTTTGTGCCATGTTGATGCGAATCAATCAGAGAGACAATAAGCATTGCTTCGGTCTTTATAACCAAAGTAATAATTACATTTCTGTCCTCAGACGGATGTTTTGTTTTTCACCGTTAGTCCATGCCTCTAATGTACGAAAGCCTATTAGTGTTAATACGATAAACTATAGTTAATTGATACACGCTAAAGCGCGAAAAGAACACGTTATTACGGAAAAAAGTCGCTTATTTTCTTTATAAGAAAAAGACGTAAAAACGGCAAAAAACACTTAATAACGCAAATGGAAATACGTAATAAGGGAAATCGACACACGTAAAAAAGTAAATTGAAAAACGTAATAACTTCAATCGATACGCGTAATAACGTAATTCGAAACACTTATTAACGTAAATCGAAACACGTAACAACGCAAATCGAAACATGCTATAATGCGAAAAAGAACGTATTTACACGAAAAAACATCTATAACGTACATAGAAACACGTTATAACGCAAATCAAAACACGTAATAAGGTAAATCGACAGACGTAAAAACGCTAATCGAAACACTTGATAACGAAAATCAAAACACATAATAACGAAAATCGAAACACGTATAACGTAAATCGGCTCACGTAATAACGCATATCGAAACACGTTGTAACGCAAATCAAAACATGTTATAATGCAAAAACAATTACGTAATAAAGTGAAAAACACGTAAAACGTAAATCGAAACACGTAATAAAGTTAATCGAAATACGTTGTAATGCAAATCAGAACACGTTATAACGCAAATAGAAACACGTAATAACGTAAATCGACACACATAAAAACTCAAATCGAAACATGTAATAAGGTAAATCGAAACACGTAATAATGCGAAAAAACGTAATAACGCGAAAAAAAACATGTAATAGGTAAATCGAATCACATAATAACGTAAATCGAAATACGTAATAACGCAAATTGAAAAAAGTAATACATGTTATGTTCCATGTGTTCAAGACATTCTAGTACTGTAAGTACGAAAGGAGATTTCTTAATTAACCATACCTAAAACTTCTGTCATTTGTTTGATACAATGTCCATTGGCACGTATTTCAAAGTGATCCGTTTGATTTATAATGATCAACAAAGCTTTTGTTTATTCATTTTTTATTTAGTGGCTGTCGGATGAGTCATATTCGATTCATGGAACTTAGTAGTGCTTCAGTTGTTGAGATTTTGATATATCAAATGCTATCAACTTTTTCGATTCTAAATTACATTAGAACAAAATTTTGTGTGTGTTTATTGCAAAATGGTCATTGCCGACGAACAGAACATAAAATAGGCACATGCATCATCATTTACAGACTTGGTTATGCATACGGAATCTATTCTGGAAAGAGTCCAAGATGAAACGGTCTAACTTAAGGGTTATTTCCAACATACATTTGTGTATTAGGAGTTCATTTTATGATTTTAAATGAGCCTTGTACATAAGCATCTTCATATGTTTTGAAAAAGCTTATAGCAACTCTTTCTGAATGAGCTAGTTTTGATTATATTTCCCTTTGATAAACCCAACCGGAAGTACACATTTATGTTCCGGTCTATCTCATCCATCGTCTCTATGACAGAATTTGCAAATGCGTCTTATGTATGAGTTAATATTGCCTTGGCGTACGCAATAACGTGTTTTTTTCGTTATTACCTGTTCTGATTTGCGTTGTTACGTAATTGTTCATGTTATTACGTCTTTTTCTGCTTTAACATTTTACACATGTTACAGACAATTGTGTCCTGTCTTGTGGACAACGTGTCCACAATGATGCCACACACATCAAATCAGGATGCAAGATACAAATGTACAATCGAAAAATGATTTCGATCTATATTTTGTTTATTGTTATGTGAACACTGTACTAATGTTAATATGTGGTTTGATAAGGTAACCTTCAATGTTGCGAAATATACATTTGGGTACAGTTCGAATCTGTGTTATTGTTTATTGTTCTTTTTTGCTTTGTGGTCATTTTGCTTTTTGTGCAACTATACTCATAAGAACACAAAGATAAATCAGTTACTAGTTGTTATTGAATGAGATGAAATTGGATGTTATGTCACGTATGGAACTAAGCAAACGAAATATTGTGTCACTTTTAATGGGTTAGTCGCAATAACCAAGCTTAATTTAACAAACCATTTCAAGGCCGGAATACTGTTGGTTATATAACCAATTAGTATTTTCCTCCCCGGAAGTCATCGATACCCTAGTCATTTCTTAGCTCTTCTCTTTGTAATATATCCAATTTATGTTTTAAAAGAAAGGAATAAAATCTGATGTAAAATGAATACTCCATTTTGAGTAGGTATTCGGTACATCAGTGAACTCGTTTCATGGTCAGTTTAGTTTTATCTTTAGAATTCAAACGAAACCAGTTTTTTTTAAAGAAAAATTGTTGAAAACAATGTCAAAAGCTGTGAAAGTTGGTCACATCAATATGTCTTATAACGTCAACATGGTTTGGGTAAAACAAAACTGGGGCTGAAAAGGCAAAGACGTGGCTATCCATTATAATCGACCAGTCTTGTCGTTGCGTTTGCAACACCACGTTTAGCATGATTGACAAGGCGACCAAGACGTCCTCCTGTGGTCAGTAAGAGTTCCTCCGTGGCATCCATCCTTAAAAAACAAAAATAAAATACAAGATTTATGTTAAATATGGCCAATAAAATATCAAAGTCTGAATCACAATTTACGTATTTACTTGTGCCATTTATCACGCATTCCTCTATTTTTGGAACACACACATGTATTAAAGAATCTTTGAAATTGAATATTGAGTATTATTGAAATTATTTAAATTGTTACAAATCCTTGAACCATGGGTCTTGTGCACGTTTCTATCCATATATTCGGTATTGTGTTTGATCTATTTCAAGTTTATGTTTTAGTTGCCTTTCAGTATCAATATTTTTTTTATTTTTTTTATCATCACTGACGAGTCATAGAAGGACAAAACATCTAGATTGTGCAATCTTATTTAAATGGTGTTTAATATTGTACATCATGTATGTGCCTTTTGTACAATCCTACTATGTACACATCTTCCAGCTGGTATCTGGAACACACTTAGTGGCCTTTCCTTTGAAGAGTTTCCCGGCATACTCAAGAAGAAATTAGTAAACAATCTGAGGACGAATACTCTTTTACCTGAGACAAGCGTATCAAATTTGAATGTTATACTATTATAATACTTATTCAAATAAAAAACAATACTTATTTTGCATGGTATATTAAAAATTAAATAGCTTTTTCATTTCCAGAAACACAATCATTGGTTTGATGATATATGTGATTCTTGGTGTGATAACCACCTTTCAGGTATAAGATTTGACAAATATAATATATCTCAGTTTTCTATTTCTCAATTAATAGAACACCAACAACATTTTTTTCATTATATTCTACAAATGCTTAAAATCTTAACGAATGTATTTTCTTTGTAATTACTTAATATAGTATTTCCAAATTACATGAAATCAGAATAAACAAATTATATTAACATGAACAGGATGAACTTGTGTTTATTGACATATCAAACATTACTAAATTCTTATATATAGTGACGCTAAATATGCTTATAGCATTTTTGCATTACATTTGTATATTATGTGGAATTTGTTAATTGTTTTAAATACATAAATATGTTAAAAATTACAACATTGCTACTTATGTTCTGTATCTTCCGATAATATCATCAAATACATATTATGTACAATGCGCGGTATGTTTTGTTTCATTATTAGAGGTAGTTACATCAAAGTGATAATCAAAAATTTGATATTTATTGCTACGTCAATAATCTTAATATTGAAATATATATGCTGAAAAAAAATGTTTTAGAATGACGTACATCACTAATAGTAAGTATGTATCAATAGCTACAATATAAACATCAAAATCCAAGAATCTTATTTCCCAATTTCTTCCTGTTAGATTTCCAAACAAACGTGTCGAGCCAGAACATAATCATTTGACAAACAACAAAATAGTCGCAATTCATCAAAAATATTAAATTTACAATATACATATACACTCACTCAGTACTTATGAACACCCTCTGTTGGTATAAATAACTTAATAAACCTGCATTCCAGTCGCATTGTAACACCGGCAGATAAATGTGAGTGATGCGATGGAATTGTCATATTTGACAAAAATAAATCATGTTGTAGATTAAATTGTAAAACCTCTTTTTGGAATCGTGTTGAAAGACCTTTCCAGGTACGAGTACACTATAGTCGTTCGAAGTCATATAAACGGAACTAAAGAAGAGTCAGATTTACCTCCCTTATGCTGTGCTCAATATGTACACATTAGGAAGGTTTGCCTTTGCGTCGTTACAATTATGATTGTGTGGTGTCATTATGATTGTGTTTTATCATTATGATTGTGTTATAGTTATGATTGTGTGTTATCATTATGATTGTGTGTTGTCATTATGATTGTGTGTTATCATTATGATTGTGTGTTATCATTATGATTGTGTTATCATTATGATTGTGTGTTATCATTATGATTGTGTGTTATCATTATGATTGTGTGTTATAGTTATGATTGTGTGTTATCATTATGATTGTGTGTTATCATTATGATTGTGTGGTGTCATTATGATTGTGTGTTATCATTATGATTGTGTTAAAGTTATGATTGTGTTATAGTTATGATTGTGTGTTATCATTATGATTGTGTTTTATCATTATGATTGTGTGTTATCATTATGATTGTGTTATCATTATGATTGTGTTATAGTTATAATTGTGTTATCATTATGATTGTGTTATCATTATAATTGTGTGTTATCATTATGATTGTGTTTTATCATTATGATTGTGTGTTATCATTATGATTGTGTTATCATTATGATTGTGTTATAGTTATAATTGTGTTATCGTTATGATTGTGTTATCATTATAATTGTGTGTTATCATTATGATTGTGTGTTATCATTATGATTGTGTTATCATTATGATTGTGTTATAGTTATAATTGTGTTATCATTATGATTGTGTTTTCATTATAATTGTGTTATCATTATGATTGTGTTATAGTTATAATTGTGTGGTGTCATTATGATTGTGTTATAGTTATGATTGTGTGTTATAGTTATGATTGTGTGTTATCATTATGATTGTGTGTTATAGTTATGATTGTGTGGTGTCATTATGATTGTGTTATAGTTATGATTGTGTGTTATAGTTATGATTGTGTGTTATCATTATGATTGTGTGTTATCATTATGATTGTGTTATAGTTATGATTGTGTGTTATAGTTATGATTGTGTGTTATCATTATGATTGTGTGTTATCATTATCGTCAGTTCGTCGTCCGTCCGTCGTCGGTCAACATTTGCTTCAAATCGCTTCTTGTCACAAAGTTCTTATTGGATTTTGACCAGATTTGGTCAGAAACATCCTTGGCGGAAGGGGATCATACATTGCATGAATGATTACTCTGACCTCAAAGGGGCCAAAGGGGTGGGGTCCAATAGGGGAAATAGAGGCAATTCCTTTAAATCGCTACTTGTCATAAAGTTATGAATAGATTTGAGCCCAAATTTGGTCAGAAACATCCTTGGGGGGAGGGGAACAGATTTTGCATAAAGGGTGACTCTGACCCACGAGGGGCTAAAGGGACGGGGTCCATTAGGGGAAATAGAGATAATTCTTTTAAATCATAACTAGTCATAAAGTTATGAATGCATGTTGTAAAAACAATCCTTGAGGTCTTTCAGACCCTTAGAAAGTCTGGACTTTGTTATTTCTTACAGTTTGGATCCCCACACGTCACCATATGCCATATATGGTGGCCATTTTCAATCTATACATTCTTTTTGTTGTCTGTGACAGGACCGAAGATGCAGAAATAGCATTGTTTGAGACAAATAAAACGAATTGAACATGGACATTATTTTGACATTTGGTCAAATCCAACAAGGTGAGCGATACGGGCCCCATGGGCCTCTTGGTTTTTTTTAACTGTTCATTTGTGTATTAACTATATCTGATGAACTTACGTTGTATGCGTTTAAAACCAACAAAACATAATTAAATGAATAAATAAATGAATAAGTATATCAGTGTTTTTTAAAGATATTGGTTTCGAGTATACCAGTAAATTAATGGAAATGCATTTGATGAACCGGGAAAGGGAAATTATTGAGTGCGCAGCCTGCGATCTTCTCAGATAAAACATTAAAAATGGGAACACATGAAAGTTATGGCTTATTGACACGAACTGCTTCGGTCGTTAATGTCCTCAGAGGCTTTCAAAGATTTTAAAAGGCAAACTTTTAAATGTACTATTTTATGTTAAGGTAACTATTTAATGATGGTAACATGCTTGTTTAATAATAGGTCTTAAACTTCGAACAAAGTTGTAACCCAAAAATTACACGTTTTGGCATTTATATTTTTAAAGAGAAGTTTCATTAAAACTTGGCCATAACAATGTAATAAATTCCAATTCAGGAGCTGTCGGATTTATTTGTTTGGCGTTTGACTTAATGATGAAGTAACGCGAAACCTTTAAATTAATAAACAGATAATATTTTCATTTTACTTTTGAGTCTCCTAAAACTATTTCATCTTACGACAATAAAATTATATATCAATAAATATAGTATTTATTTGACAAAATGGTAATTCTAACAGTGTGGACAATGAAAAATGTCGAACTGATTAAGGTTTAATCGGATTTTCTATATCAGACTAAATGTAATGTAATAGACTAGTGTTTAACTTCGTCTATAAGACTAAATGTAATATAATAGACTTGTGGTTAATTTTCCCTATCAGACTAATTGTAATATGATAGACCCTTGAACATGAGGATGTCAGTGTACAAAGATCAGGGTTACTATGAGTAAATTGTATATATTCATTCAAAGTAAAGAAGCTCAACAGTTTAGAAAGAATTAGAATTTCCATACTCAACGTAATGGGGAGGGAATATCAGTTTTGTTGTTTTCGGTGTGAAGCGGACGAAACATCATTATGAAAGTCAATTTCATCGTGACTTTTGGTTTAGCTGTACATTACATTAAATTCAAAACCAGCAATCTACTATATTACAATTAACTCGAAAAGAGCAACCTTTTATATTACAATGAAATGAAACCCTCAAACTTGTATATTACAATGAAGTTAAAACCAGCAATCTTATATATTGCATTCAACTCGAAACGAGCAACTTTTCATATTACAATGGAATCAAAACCAGCAAGTTAGAATATTACAATTAACTCGAAACTAGTAACATTGTTTATTATAATTAACTCCAATTAGCAATATTCCATATTAAAATGAAATTGAAGCCAGCAACCTTGTACATTACTCTGAAATAAAAATCAATTTCTGTCACAGAGGCGGCAACTAATAACATTTGTTCAGTTTGTCGGTTGTAAGGTTATGATGAATGTCAAGTCTTCGATGAGATCGAAATACAGGAAAATGCAACCTATAGCAAATGGATAGCAAACATTGTTTTAACGTGTAGCTATCCGTATACAAAGCAACAAAACTAAATGACAAACGCCAGGGGAATATGTCCTGACGAGGGTCGTGGTTTTAAGCTTGCTCTAAAGATTATATAGAATATGCTAAATTGATGATATACCTTTATAATGAATGATATATGTGCTGGATAAGAACTTGTACTCGCTTAAAATCAAGCAATAAGGTTTCACATATTCTCCATATTATCTTTATGAAACTACTATTAAGAGGGCCATGGAAAACGTGGAATTGATTCAATTTGATCTTCTTAAATGAGTAATAGTTGTTAAAGTCAATATTGGTAGTGAGGCAAGTATTGTTTCGTTGTTTCGTTAACTGCGAGGGGGGGGGGGGGGGGGCAACTCACTTGATATTTTCTTATATTGAAGTTAATTTGTAATAAATACTAACAGATATTTCAACAGTGAAATTGAATGAACACTACAAGAATAAAGGTGTATTCTTGATCAGCATGATTAGTGTTTGTAACGGTAAAAAATTGTATTGCGTGTATCAAAAATGTAGATAAACATGACGCAGAGCGTTATCAACATTCAAAGTTGCGAGTTTGCATACATTGACATTCACAATAACGATGAGTCATCACATGTACAAATGTCACTGTATAAATATCACGACAGGGCATTGTTTTTGTTGTTTGTTAGATGTAGTTTGAATATCGAAATCAACAATATACAAAGGAAGGAAATGTTAAAACTGATAAAGCAAAATAAGTCACAAAAGGTAATTAAACGAATCATTTTACTGTTTTCAATGTTTACATATGTATACATGTCTGACTAGAGTCTCCGTCCTGATCTACAAGTTTTGGTATGAAGATTGATAACGTTGTTCTCAGTGGTAAACTGATATGCATATGGAAACACTCAATGATGTTCATACCAGATATGAATATGCTGGCTTGTTTGAAGCATCGATTTTTTTGTTTGGTATTCTTTAAACACCATGCTTTCAGGAGACGAAGAACAAACAGTTTTCAGCAAAGAATTCCGACGTAATTTGAACGACGGTTCATACATTCCTTACTGTATGAAACTGACCACCTTTCCATGGCAGTGAAATAAAAACTACATAAAATCAGTACGTGATGATAAAAACTACATAAATCAGTAAATGATAATAATGGACTATTTATTTGGCTTTATTTATGAGGCCAGATAACACTTACATGTATATAGATATTTGACCATGTAATCGATAGATACTACAGACATAGAAAATACTGGTACTGCTAAGTACAGTTACTATGGTTACTGAAAAGTAGACGTAGCACTCGCTGGCTTTTGAAAAAAAGTAGAGACTTCAAGCATATTCTCGTAACAAGCAACTGATCTTGACGCTCTGCAGACCTCGGCGTTTTTCTTCTGTGTCGTCTGCTAAGGGGGCAGTGAAGGAACTAATTGACCGGCTGTCTTCATTATCTGATTATACCGTGGTCATATCTCATTTCTGCCCTGTCTGTTCTTTTCGATATCTCCATATGATATAATGATATGAAGGGCCAGAATCAGGTACAATGTGTAGGGGATATATTATTTCACTGACGACACACTTACGAAAAAGAGAAATTATTAACGAAAGTATCTATGGGTCGATGGGTAATGCAAGGTGGCCTGGCTACTTGACACTAACTGATGATTTTTGAGAACATATGTGGTCTGACAATAATGTAACACGTCATTTATACATATGTAGTCTGACAATAATGTAACGCTTCATTTATACATATGTAGTCTGACAATAATGTAACGTGTCATTTACATATGTAGTCTGACAATAATGTAACACGTCATTTATACATATGTAGTCTGACAATAATGTAACGTGTCATTTACATATGTAGTCTGACAATAATGTAACGTGTCATTTACATATGTAGTCTGACAATAATGTAACACGTCAGTTATACATATGTAGTCTGACAATAATGTAACGTGTCATTTACATATGTAGTCTGACAATAATGTAACGCTTCATTTATACATATGTAGTCTGACAATAATATAACACGTCATTTATACATATGTAGTCTGACAATAATGTAACGTGTCATTTACATATGTAGTCTGACAATAATGTAACACGTCAGTTATACAATAATGTAACGTGTCATTTACATATGTAGTCTGACAATAATGTAACACGTCAGTTATACAATAATGTAACGCTTCATTTACATATGTAGTCTGACAATAATGTAACGTGTCATTTACATATGTAGTCTGACAATAATGTAACGCGTCATTTATACATCAAGAGATTGTACACAAGTATATAAGTCAAATTGGTAGTAAATTCCTTCGACCTGAATGGCTTTCTTTGAAAGTCTCATTAATTAACTTATTAATCCACTAATCAACTGATTTTTTATCTCATATGTGCTATTTTTTCAAAGCTAACGCTAACGTATTTTTGATATTAGATATAAAGTAAGGTTTTAAAGTCGATTATGGTTATCATTTGCTTTTAAATTCGTTTCTTAAATCCTTATAAAAACGACATTTTAACTAGCAATCAAGCATAACAGATAAAACACTATTATTTAGAATACATACAGCTTTCGACCTGAGAATAATTATACAGTACTTAACAAGCAAATGTATAAGCTTTATTTAAGATAGTATCAATTTTTTTAAATTTTAATCTGTATGGTATCATGAAATGAAAACCGTATCATGTAAAACTCATGTAAAGACATTTATGCGTGTATTATATGTGTTATATACGTAGTAGGTATGAACGACTGAAATATAATTAAACAACATAACATGAATACGAGTAATAACACCTAAGAACTTAGATGTATACGAAGTGTCCATTTGAGTCTTCAAAGAAACCTACAAGCGACACATCATCCCTCCCCAATAGACAGTGTTAATTGTCCAAAACACCGTTCGTTTGGGTGGTTATTTGATCTGACATGTGCTTTTTGCCAAGAAAGCTTCTAATAATACCCACAACTTATCAGGAATAATCTAAAAATAGAAAACTCGCGCGTCTTTATCATTAGGTGCCAGTGCAGTAGATAATGACTGCTGGTTGTTTGGCCGTTAACCGTTCGCGCTGTGTGCGACTTGCTAAACGCCACATAATAAATAAACAATAGGTAGCTGTGTACCTATAATAAATTAAGTGCCCACTTAGATCGCCGGAGTCGTTCATCTCAGGCGCGAGGTATACAATGTCTGGTACAGAAACTAGAACTATATTAGTGTTGTCAGCAGGCTTCTCTCTCTGATGAGGCAGGACACACTCTACTCCAGGATTTTCTGTTTATCAAACACACATTTGAAATTAATAGGTACAGTTTGTTTATTTTAAACAGCATGAAAACAAAGCTAGAACACAATATATTCAATGGAATAAAGCGTGTTTCACCAATTTTCTATCAACTATGTTCTGTCAAGGTTGTGTACTGTACTTTTGAGAGTACAACACCACAAACGAAGAAAGGATTAACTATAGCAGCATGCCGAGATTCGTTATCTATTCATAATGTAAACATCTTTGTACTTCATGTACGGTGTTGTTGTCTCTTGCCGCATCATCATCCATGGAATGTTTGGGTCCCTACTAATCAGGCAAAGGAAACATAAAAACGCTTCCTATCTGTACTCTTCTTTAGAGGACGTTACATAGCTTGGGTCACGTGACAGTGCCATTAACGAAAACGCTGACCCTACCGGAACACAAGATCTGTATCGGTTCGTATAAGGTTAATATGATAACCATGTAATGTACATTTTGTTTATGTTTATCCTTGTTTATCGGTTTTATTGAGTAAATATTTTGTGTACCTGTCGACATATATTTTTTTCTTTGACATAACAACAGAGAGTATGATAAATTGAATATGTGCCAATGTCTCCGTATCGAACCCTGGACCAATAACTTACAAGTTCTATACTCGAACGATCGAGCTAAATAGAAGTGATCTCTTGCTGAACAGGTATATTGCGGCTAGTATTTTTACCAGCGTCAAATTCGCAACAATCATGGGTCCAATTACATATCCTTATATCTCCTTTTTAGGTCACTTGAGCAAAACATTTATGGTCGTCGTGCGGTGTTAATATGTTTCTTGTGAACACGATAAATTAAGTAAATATGAACGAATGTTCATGAAACTTGTTGTGTGGTCTTATATCAATCAGATCCCGCATGGTGTCGACAGTTCGGCCGAGTCTACTTTCAGAAGTATGACCCTTTGCAGTTTTATTGCAATTTAACCTTGGGAACAAGGCAACTTGAATGAAGCTTATACGGAACAGTTTGATTTGCTCATAAATTACAGAGTAATGTTTATAATAATGAGATATTGGTAGAGTTCGACAATTAGGCTGATTCAACTGTAACTTACAGAATAATGGCACTTTCTAGTCCATTGCCATTTAATCTTGCAATCCTGATAATACAAGTATATATAAACGGATTTTCATGAAAGTGAATATGCTGTCTTATATCAATATTATCTCAGATAAGGTTGGCAATCAGGCCAAATCAATTGTAATTTACAGAGTTATGGCACATTGTAATATATTGCCATTTGACCTTATGAGCACGATTACTTACTGAAATGTACTATGCAGCCATATACCATTAATATCTCAGATAATTTGGACAATCGGGTCAAATCAATAGATATCTTATAACATATAGAGTAATGGTCCTTCATAGTTGCATACTTTTATTACCTTTGGACCTTGCGAACGATTTTTTATGAAACTTTAAATGCAGCTTTATACTAATAATATCTTAGACAAGTTCAGCAATGGGACTAATTTGATCGTTACTTACAGATCCTTAGCCCTTTGCACTTGTATTACCATTTGACCTTTTTAGCTTGCTAACTTGATTAGATATGAATGAATTTTGATGACATTTGGTATGTAATTTTATACCTTTAAGATGAGTTCAGCAATTGGGCTGATTCGATGTATCTTTTGTCACTTTGCGGTTTTATTACCATTGCTTCTTGGTATGCTGTGACCTTTATATAAAATAAAATCTGGAACACTTTCCTAATTGAAACCAATCTGACCATAATAGTCATGGCACCTTGCAGTTTAGGCATAGAGTCATGAAATCAAATATGTTATGTCTTACTTCAAAAGCAGAAAAAATCTATCAGTATGTATATATATATCAGATTTCGTGTGACATAATGCCCATTGGTCGTTGGTTAGTAATGAGTGTGTGTTACTGTTCGGGATAATTGTTGAGAGTTACTGGTAAGGATTACTGTTAAGTATTACTGTTAAAGATAACTGTTAAGAATAACTGTGAATTTCATAAATGTAATTATCTTTATTTTCTTTATTGTCCCGGTCACTAGTGTTATCAATTAGTTCACAACTGGATATTGAACCATTGCTATTGTATCTGTTAACTTCAACTGTATGTTTCGTTTTTTATATAAGTTCCTACTTGTACGAAAGCAATATCAGGCTTCTGATAATATACTACAGAAGAGGAGGTACTCAACAATTTGTTTTTTTAATTCGGTTATTGAGTAAGTTTCAACTAACGAATTCGAATGAGCATTCCGCAAGTAACGGCAAAGCCTCAGATGCCTAAAAGTGACCCAGCTATCTTAAATGACTGTACAAACAACAAACAACACAAGGGGGTGTCATATCGTCAAGCTAACAATATCACAAAGAAGCGTTTTGTTAACTCGGATCCTCTGTCTTAGTTCCCTTATTATAATGGACGTTTATGTTGGGGTAAATGACCGACATTGGAGACGGACCAATTGTCCTGTCATTGATTGTGGGTTACAGAGAGGCAAACACATTTATCTTTGAAGTTGTCGAGTGTTGGAGGTTAGAGGATGAAACGCTTACTTACACTGTCTGGCATACGATGATGACTTGATATCTCCTGAAAACAAAACCAAAATATCCCGACATGGAATTCAAATTGGAAATCTAAGAATATCCAGGTAACATGTCTTCTTATTGAAAATGACAGGGGTGGGGGTGTCATTTAAAGGATATAATGTTAAGATACTATAGATCCAGTTATCGAACCCTTTGAAACGATGTAACACGAGATACCTGTCATAGCTCTGTTTAAATTAGAAAGATGGGAGACATGTTTTGAGTTCTCGTTATATTTGGATCTCTTTGATGTTGCGTCAAGTAATTTTCGATTAGTAGCCAGTGTTTGACCTCGTCATCAGCGGAGTTTGTGGAAACATGGTATTAGAAAATGTTTTTTTTTTTTAAAGTGAAGCATTGTGTTTGGCACCGGCTCCCCTTTGACCTTTAGTTGAGCGATCGCCCCTGAGAAGAAGGCTCACTGACATTTTCGTTCATGTAATTGTTGCTCTCTATTGGGCGTTTATCATTCAAATAGGCGACATAGGGCTAGCTAGTCGTTGGCAGTATAATGATCGGGTAGGATGTCACTCATTCGTATGAAGATATGTCATTGTGATGGCAATATAAACGTACATCTCAGTTTACACTTTACTTCAACAACAGTCGTGTGTAAGGATCAGATGTATATCCACCAATGTGTACCGTCATACAGGAAGCCTTTTTAATGACTTATATAGTATGTCACAACGCTTGAACATACACTAAAGCCTTCCTCGTGGAGCAAGCACTCAACATTTGGTCGATCTCAAGAACAACGTTGAAAAGAAACACTTGTTGAGTAACCATAGCTCTACTTGACCAAACCTTATTTTGTCATCTTCCAGGTTTTGTTACGAGAACCTCCCCTTATAAAAAAGCCATTTTGCCGTTCATCAGATGATTCGGGCGAAGGGGTGGTGTGGACGACTCCAGCACCATGTCGACATTTGGCAGACAGGTGAGAATGATAATAGCACATGGTAATATCCATATATGTAAGGAAGAATGTAACAATGGATCATACACTATGTAGGGAGGGGATAGCAATGGTTAACTTTAACATTTAGCTTTACCGTAACCTGTATTCATTCATTCCAGAATATGTACATGCATTTGACTATCTAATGTTGGGGGCTATAGCGTTTCATCTTTTTCTTTTGGACAATTCTTTTAACGCATTTCAGTTCCCCAAAGTTTTCGTCCTTAACATCACTGTTGAGCCCTAGACCGACGAAACAGTTGTTTGGTGTAGCTTCAAAAAGTGTTGCTCTACTGTATCGGAATTATGTATTGAAGCTGTTGCAAATATCCTGTATTTTGTTCAAAGCAAAAGTAAACAAAACAACATAAAAATGTCATAGAGCATGAGCAGCGTAATTCTGTTGACAAAATCATACTGACATATCATCTGTGTATGTATTTGATTACTTTTTGAAGCAACACGAGTAGATAAAACCTTGAAAACGGATATAGTAAAATAAATACATATGAAGCCGAAAACTGAATATAAACTGCCCCATGTACCTATATTGTTACGAATACAAACCGTCCCATGTACCTGTACTGTTACGAATATAAAACTGCCCCATGTATCTGTATTGTTATGAATATAAACTGCCCCATGTACATGTATTGTTACGAATATAAACTGCCCCATGTACCTGTATTGTTATGAATATAAACTGCCCCATGTACATGTATTGTTACGAATATAAACTGCCCCATGTACCTGTACTGTTATGAATATAAACTGCCCCATGTACCTGTATTGTTACGAATATAAACTGCCCCATGTACCTGTACTGTTATGAATATTAACTGCCCCATGTACCTGTATTGTTACGAATATAAACTGCCCCATGTACCTGCACTGTTATGAATATAAACTGCCCCATGTACCTGTACTGTTATGAATATAAACTGCCCCAGGTACCTGTATTGTTATGAATATAAAACCGCCCCATGTACCTGTATTGTTATGAATATAAACTGCCCCATGTACCTGTATTGTTACGAATATCAATCTGCCCCATGTACCTGTACTGTTATGAATATAAACTGCCCCATGTACCTGTATTGTTATGAATATTAACTGCCCCATGTACCTGTATTGTTATGAATATTAACTGCCCCATGTACCTGTACTGTTACGAATATAAACTGTCCCATGTACCTGTATTGTTATGAATATAAACTGCCCCATGTACCTGTATTGTTACGAATATAAACTGCCCCATGTACCTGTATTGTTATGAATATTAACTGTCCCATGTACCTGTACTGTTACGAATATAAACTGTCCAATGTACCTGTGTTGTTACGAATATAAACTGCCCCATGCACCTGTACTGTTACGAATATAAACTGTCCCATGTACCTGTACTGTTATGAATATAAACTGCCCCATGTACCTGTATTGTTACGAATATAAACTGCCCCATGTACCTGTGTTGTTATGAATATAAACTGGCCCATGTACCTGTACTGTTATGAATATAAACTGCCCCATGTACCTGTGTTGTTACGAATATAAACTGCCCCATGTACCTGTATTGTTACGAATATAAACTGCCCCATGTACCTGTGTTGTTACGAATATAAACTGCCCCATGTACCTGTGTTGTTACGAATATAAACTGCCCCATGTACCTGTATTGTTACGAATATAAACTGCCCCATGTACCTGTGTTGTTACGAATATAAACTGCCCCATGTACCTGTATTGTTATGAATATTAACTGCCCCATGTACCTGTATTGTTATGAATATTAACTGCCCCATGTACCTGTACTGTTACGAATATAAACTGCCCCATGTACCTGTGTTGTTATGAATATAAACTGTCCCGTGTACCTGTATTGTTATGAATATAAACTGCCCCATGTACCTGTATTGTTATGAATATAAACTGCCCCATGTACCTGTATTGTTACGAATATAAACTGCCCCATGTACCTGTATTGTTATGAATATTAACTGTCCCATGTACCTGTACTGTTACGAATATAAACTGTCCAATGTACCTGTGTTGTTACGAATATAAACTGCCCCATGCACCTGTACTGTTACGAATATAAACTGTCCCATGTACCTGTGTTGTTACGAATATAAACTGCCCCATGCACCTGTACTGTTACGAATATAAACTGCCCCATGTACCTGTGTTGTTATGAATATAAACTGGCCCATGTACCTGTACTGTTATGAATATAAACTGCCCCATGTACCTGTGTTGTTACGAATATAAACTGCCCCATGTACCTGTATTGTTACGAATATAAACTGCCCCATGTACCTGTGTTGTTACGAATATAAACTGCCCCATGTACCTGTGTTGTTACGAATATAAACTGCCCCATGTACCTGTATTGTTACGAATATAAACTGCCCCATGTACCTGTGTTGTTACGAATATAAACTGCCCCATGTACCTGTATTGTTATGAATATTAACTGCCCCATGTACCTGTATTGTTATGAATATTAACTGCCCCATGTACCTGTACTGTTACGAATATAAACTGCCCCATGTACCTGTGTTGTTATGAATATAAACCGTCCCATGTACCTGTATTGTAACGAATATAAACTGTCCCGTGTACCTGTATTGTTATGAATGTAAACTGCCCCATGTACCTGTATTGTTATGAATATAAACTGCCCCATGTACCTGTATTGTTACGAATATAAACTGCCCCATGTACCTGTATTGTTATGAATATTAACTGTCCCATGTACCTGTACTGTTACGAATATAAACTGTCCAATGTACCTGTGTTGTTACGAATATAAACTGCCCCATGCACCTGTACTGTTACGAATATAAACTGTCCCATGTACCTGTGTTGTTACGAATATAAACTGCCCCATGCACCTGTACTGTTACGAATATAAACTGCCCCATGTACCTGTGTTGTTATGAATATAAACTGGCCCATGTACCTGTACTGTTATGAATATAAACTGCCCCATGTACCTGTGTTGTTACGAATATAAACTGCCCCATGTACCTGTATTGTTACGAATATAAACTGCCCCATGTACCTGTGTTGTTACGAATATAAACTGCCCCATGTACCTGTGTTGTTACGAATATAAACTGCCCCATGTACCTGTATTGTTACGAATATAAACTGCCCCATGTACCTGTGTTGTTACGAATATAAACTGCCCCATGTACCTGTACTGTTACGAATATAAACTGCCCCATGTACCTGTATTGTTATGAATATAAACTGCCCCATGTACCTGTATTGTTACGAATATAAACTGCCCCATGTACCTGTGTTGTTATGAATATAAACTTCCCCATGTACCTGTAATGTTATGAATATAAACTGCCCCATGTACCTGTGTTGTTATGAATATAAACTGCCCCATGTACCTGTATTGTTACGAATATAAACTGCCCCATGTACCTGTACTGTTACGAATATAAACTGCCCCATGTACCTGTATTATTATGAATATAAACTGCCCCATGTACCTGTACTGTTATGAATATAAAATGTCCCATGTACCTGTATTGTTACGAATATAAACTGCCCCATGTACCTGTATTGTTACTAATATAAACTGCCCCATGTACCTGTATTGTTACGAATATAAACTGCCCCATGTACCTGTACTGTTACGAATATAAACTGCCCCATGTACCTGTACTGTTACGAATATAAACTGTCCCATGTACCTGTATTATTATGAATATAAACTGCCCCATGTACCTGTACTGTTATGAATATAAAATGTCCCATGTACCTGTATTGTTACGAATATAAACTGCCCCATGTACCTGTATTGTTACTAATATAAACTGCCCCATGTACCTGTATTGTTACGAATATAAACTGCCCCATGTACCTGTACTGTTACGAATATAAACTGCCCCATGTACCTGTATTGTTATGAATATAAACTGCCCCATGTACTTGTACTGTTATGAATATAAACTGCCCAATGTACCTGTACTGTTACGAATATAAACTGCCCCAGGTACCTGTATTGTTATGAATATTAACTGCCCCATGTACCTGTATTGTTACGAATATAAATCTGTCCCATGTACCTGTGTTGTTATACTGGGATTGCCTCTAACCTCTAATCCATATGTCAACATAGCGTCAAAAGACACTCAGTATCTTATATTCATAACAAGCACATTTCATATCAAACTGCGAGCTTGATATAGCAGAGGTAGAATTAATTAAACTGCACCATACGGATATTTAGCGCAGAGACTAAAGGTGAACCTATGTCCATCCAATTTACCTTCCCAGACGTAGACCTTAATACTAGGTCTCTGTATCGTTGGAGGCTATACTTACATACCAACGTTAAATTAATGTTTAATGATGTAATGACACAGTAATCCCAGTCCTGGGTTGTTACCAAGCATCTGGTTTTTTTTGTTGACGCATTGTTCTCCAAAAAGAGCTTTGGTGCAGTTTTCAATCATTTACTCTTGTTTATGACATAATGCCGGAGAAGTAAATCTCATAGGCAATCAAAAGAGATACGGGCACTGAGGAATATGTTACCGGAATATGTTACCGTAGGACCGGGTAAAATCGAAGAACGGAAGAAATGTTCCTGATTTCGTTAATCTCTGTGTTGTAAAATGTTCACTTACACCAGGGCAAATAGCGTTGCCAATGTACGTCCCGTCGAGTTCCGCCGCGTCCCTTTCCGTCCAAATTTAATTTTAATACCTAGCAACGTCATTTTATGACAGATCTTCATCAAACGTTTTCTGACCATTACATTGTCTTTCGGGGGTATTGATAAGATATCCATGATATATACAGCATCAGAAATTAACCTCATAATGATGGTTTACTTAATGTCGTTACAGTCTTTACAACTGACTATTGTCTCAACTAAAGTTGTTTTACATCCAGATACATTAGAGTCGCCTCTAACTCCTCCATACATAATACTTTCTCAATATATTATGGAGATTGCGATAACATAGAAGGGAAACGCCACTCTAAGAATATTATAATCTATTTTAAGTGTAGTGTGCTTGTGTATGTTTTGAGATATCAAGTGACAGCGGGGGCATTTATGTCTTACAGACTGTTTAAAGTAAAAGCATTCAATCATAAAATAAATCACTATATGCTGATCACAGATATGACAGAAGTGATGCCCCGATCTTCATTTCGTAATAAATGTATAAATGTATCTGGTTTAAGAGGACAACTTCTTCCCGGTGTTTTGCTCTGTTGGTAACACATGACCCACGCAAGACTGAATTTCAGAGTTTGTTTAATCTTTTTATATTTTGATACTATTTGTTCTAAATACGATTAAGTCAATTTCATTTTTTCCTTCTTTAGCAATATTTGCTTTAAGGGTGGTTGAGTGGCACAGTGGTAATGCACTCGCTCTTCACCTAGATGACCACGGTTTGATTTCCTTGATCGGACCTGAAAAGGTATGGGGTCACCTGGGAATCTCCACATTCTTTCGACAGTATACCTAATTGAGCTTTTTCACACAGGCCGACACGATTAATATAAGTTGATATAACTTGTTTCGCTATTGTTAACGTTTACATTTGACTTTGTCACTTAGCAAATCCCTTATATTCAATGTTGATGAAGGCTTTTCATCAATTCATTATTACCACGTGGTATCCTGGTTAAAGAAAACAGCACCATTTTGAATTTTTCACGAAACTGTTACGAATTTGATTTAAAGTCTTTTTAGGTTATCGATTGCGTTTTATGTCGCAACCTCCCTGTTATTGAAAGAAAATTTGGTAGATTCGATGTACCACCTGAATCATCATCAATCTCACAAGATTGTAAACTGGCTGTGAGCTTTATAGGTTTGGTTACTCAGTTTGATGTGCAGCCCACTGAGCCGTGACGTATCTTTTGGCTGAAGCCCTCTTGAAAATGAAGACAGACTTCAGTGACGGACTACTTCGTAATTTGTTTAACAGTTGAAATCCAATTACTGTCTATTTGTATTAGTTTTCAATTAGATACGCCAAACACACGCGATAGCTACAGGCTTAAAACAGAGGACGCTTAGGCTACTTAATACAATTCGTTAAAGATTATTTAAGAAAGAGACATAGACATGGTTGGTTTATGTCCACAAGTAATTTTTAACATGGTTGTCCTGTAACGGCCTTGCCATTAGTACAGCATACTATAACGCCGGTTGTTGTCGTGGACGTCAGTGTCTTTTTTATCCTCTGAAAATACGTATATGTATGGAAACTCGTATTTGTAGTTAGTTTGTCAAAATACGTATATTAAAAACTTGAAGTCAATAAAAATGGGACAAAATATGAACAAAATATAAGCCGTTGAAAATGACCATGCGTTCCTATAAAGTAAGCGTTGATAAACCGATATATAAACAATTATCACATGGCATTGTCGTACAGATCCATTGGTAGTACGGAATCGCATTCATTCTTTGTATTCTTTACCGTATTTTATATCTGTAACGGATGACAATAGAAATCAGATTCCATATACAGTACCAATATTAAATCACAAAATAATATACCGAATTGTTATAAAGATCGAACAAAGATCTTCGCCAAGCAGTTTGAAGAACAGGTATATCCACTGATTTAACAATTTTGTTAAAACCATGTAATTTTAATTTTAATTTTTCACATAAAAAATAATTTTTTATTTTACTTTCGCACAATCATTTTAACGTTGAGTTTTGGTAAGAGTTACAGATTTCCTGCGTTCAAATTATGGGGAGCACTAAAATTTCAGTTTTACCTCCAAATGGAAAATGATTAGTACGGCCATGTAAAACAAAATGAGGTGAAATGAAAAACAAATTAAAGGAAAGCTGAAAATAACTGCACGTATGAAACGGATAATTAATGTGTATATCCTATTTCTTAAACTTGTGTTCAATAGACAAGCTTGGTCGATGCTCGTTTTTCAACGCCCTTAACTGTTTCTATGTAAACAATTCGCTTGCAAACGAATTAAATGATTTTATCGCTCAAATGAAAATAAAGTAACAATTGACTCTCAAAAGTAATCAATTTTCAAAGTGTTGCTTCCGGTTGAGCACATGTAAAAGTGTTCTTTCTGTACGGATCAACACAGGAAAAAAAATGAAAAAATAAGGAGAAAAAAGTTATGAAGATCATTAGGATGAACAATATAACCTGTTTACATCAAACTGATATAACTATAATTATAACCTGTTGAGAAGATGCCGCGAGCCTCCATACACATAGTGCGCCAAAACAGACATAGTTTAACAACATTAATATGTCTATCGTGCTATGCGGCTGCCGTAGGAATGAGGAACCGTTGACGTGTTTACGATCTGGACTTGGGCGGATTTATGAGTTTGAGTCAGGTGGAATTTAGACACTCCCTTCACACTGAACGCCTTTCCTCGAATCCCAGACACTCGAAGTGGTTTTTCGTCTTTTTAACGCCCATCATGTGCAATTATGTGGGATTGTCTTTCTTCCGCTAAAGTACATGAGCTGGTTTCTAGAGGTAAATCTAGCCTTAGATATCAAGGCAAATCCACTACATATGATGTCAGGCGAACGCTTTCAGATCAATGAACGCATTTATTTTGAGACTAACAGAAGCTATGTACCACAACATCATGTAATGTCTCCAATTTTGAGTATGTATTTTAGTGACAGAAAGAAACGCATGTCAACAGTATGCAAAAAAACATTAAGAAAATAGGGGAAATAACATAATAAAAAGGCGCAAAAGATACATTTGGATTATCTCGTCTCCATCTTGATTGGGGGTGAGAGAAAGAGTTCTTAACCAAAAAGGAGATTGTTAAGTTGCCAAACACGAGACTAACCAAGTTTTTTGTAGCTTAAGAATTTAACCCGAATGGTTGAAATCTTACGGTTTCCCTATCAAGGGATAGACAAAGTTGGGGTGACGCCATTGTATTATTGTCGTGATGTCAGATAATTACTGAAAACGTGCAAAGAGCAGGTGTAGCTTTCTCAACCGTAGGATGAGACAGGTAAAATTGTGGATATTTCTGCCGAGGGTAAGATAATATGGGTTCTGTACTCATAACATGAAAAACTCAAGTAATAAACAATATTGCTTTCTGAACAACTAATGACAATGATGACCCTTTCGATACTGGCTAGGAAAAATCATCTGGCAGAATCAAAAATACAAAACTATCGTGCAATGGAAAGGAGAGGTCAACCACCAAGGGCTAGCCACGCTCGACGTTGCATCACTTGGGTACAATGACACGGTACCCATCACACAGGCCACAACAGCTAGCTAATGGACTAAGCAGTTGACATCCCCACATTACATTAACCCTTCGTTCTGAAGCTCTCGTGAGGTCAACCTGGTACCCTCAGCGTACACAACTGCCCCTCTTATTGTTAATGCCATCAACTTTCCAGGAAAATTGTGCTTCCCATGCTGCTCGACGGCACCCTAGCAACAGATTACCGGGCCCGTTCGTTGCTACCACATGTTACATGCTCTATCAATGAACCATTACAACTAGTACCTTTTGAGAAATAGCGAAAACAAACTTAAACTGTCCGAAGCATATCCTTACGTCCGTCATGATATTTCGGACAGGTTTTATAAAGTAGCTTTTAAGTTGTCACCGTTCCCTTTAAGTTATTGAAGTCTTAACATATGGCGCCTACATACAAACATATGTATATATAGTTGTTAGGATTAAAAGATACGATGTCTTATTTGACCTGATGTAACATTTCATTATTTTCATACATCCCCTCCTTATCTTTTTGGTTATAGATCAAAGGAATTCACATTCGATCGACCTAATCCGAGCAAGCCTGGGAAACTGACTTCAGCTGTAGGAAGTCACCAGGCCGAATACATGAAGAAGTTACTTGCCGAAAAAGATCGTGAATTTCAAATGTTACAAAGACAACTGATGAAGTGTAATAATGACAACGTTAGATTAATTCAAGAGCTTGACGGGTAAGGGACCAACATATTAACAGTTAACGCTTATTCGTAAATTAAAAATGATATTTTGCTACCGAATGGGTTCACAGATAAGATATTTCTAATTATTTAACCATATTATACACATATTTTGTTTCTGTATATAAATTTTAATATTTGTTTTGTTTTGAAAATCTTTGCAGGATAAGGCTCTGGTATAATGTATAATCCAACCTAGATTGATTGGGTCGTGTTTCTGATTTCAGATTCAAAGGGAAGAATTATGAACTTCTGTCAAAGGAAAATATCACATTAAGGGCAAACAACAGTCGCCTGTTGAAAGAGAATGTGATTTTGCGCGGGCATGTTAGGAAAGATGGAAATTCTATACTACAAAACATGTCCAGAAAAGAGATTATAGATGCCAAATATGCACGTGGGGTCCAAAATGCCAAACCTCTTGAGTATTAACCGATCAATAAGTTGATTTATTAAAAGATATTAAGTCTCTTGCATTTGAATATTTATATTGGAGAAGGGACAGTAGTGCCGATTACTTCTGGGAAACTTAATCCCATCTAATTATATTTGCCGCTTAGCACAAGTTTCACAGAACGTTGATGTCGATGGGGCTGATGTTAAATCTGATGATACAAATCAAGTTTTATCAACGTGAATGCAACATACACTGACAAACCTGTCCAGAAAGTGTAGGTCCCCTTGCGCAGAATCAGTACAGATCGTATAAATGTATATACTGGTTCTTTATCACGGAAAAAAATAATGAAGGATATATACTTTAATAGGCTGGGTTATTGGAATTTTCAAACTGCATATATTCATCTTAAATTCGTTGAAAACGGGTTTGATGAGTGGTAACGTGCACGTACATTTAAATTGCGTTAAAGTCAAAGAAGGGTTACAGAAATGAACAACGTTAGTTTTGTCCTTGTTTATAAACAGTTTCCATTTTTTACACCATTCTGCTAGTTTATCAAGCATATTTTGCATAGAGTTTTCATCCGGCGATATATTTCGATTCAAACATATTTTATTGTCAAAAAGTACAAAGGGATTGGGCACAAGTTTTCGCAACTTATCAACGCCCTTTCCCAAAACAAATACAAAATTACAATATTTGACAAAATAAGGACTAAAGGTCACCAATTCAATATTTTTGTAATATCTTTGTAACATTGCTCTCCGATTTGTCAAAAGGCATGAAGTACAAAACAACAAATATCATGCATTTTTAAATTTATTACTTGTTTTTATAAACTTATGCACATTTCTGAATATGATTAAATTAGTGTCTACAGGCAGATGAACATTTCCACATAGGAGTAACTGTAAGTTTATAGCTGCATCGATATCTACATTTCGAAGACTAAGAAAAAGTAATTGCCTCTGTATATCATAATTTGAACACTCAAAGAAAAAATGAAAGGCATTTTCACAGGGGTTACCACAAATACATTCAGCATTTTCTACCAGGTTAAAACGAAATAAGTCATATGTGAGAGAGCTGTTTTGATACCTTAATTTGGTATGAATTACATTAATTTTCTTATCACCAAAACCATAATAACTGGGAGGTTTTAATGTATTTATATCTGGTGTAATAGCATTTTTTAAAATGCTCAAGCTAGGAGAAGATCTAATATTATGATCTATTTCGTTCCATAGACGAAGAGTTGAAGGGGAAAAGGATGAATTTGTATTGGAAAGCCTATAGTTGGGAATAACAAAATTATTTCTATTTCTCAATGCATAAGGGGTGTTTTGACCAACAGATTGGGGCACTAGAATATTTAGAAAATCTGAAGTTATATTATTTTTCATCTTATACAGTAATTGTAGTTTTCTTCTATTACGTCTATCCGGAAGTGTCTCTAGACCCGTTTCAATGTATAAAGAATTGCTACTAGCATATGAAAGTAAACCAGTAATAATACGTGCCGCTTCACTTTGGGCCTTTTCTAATAAATTTGATTCTAACACATTACACCCATCCCATAATTCACACGCATATTCCAAAACCGGTAACAAGATAAATGTTTTATATATTCTTATTTATGTATCACGCCAAGCATGTATTTCTATTTTCTCAGAGCATTGAGCTTTTTAAGAACAGACGTATAAGTATTTTCAATATGGTCACTCCATTTCCCTTTCGAATTGAAAGTGACGCCCAAATGTCTATGGTTATTACTGAAGTTTAAGAACTCATTTTCAAATTCTAATTCAATGACTTCTTCTAAGTTGCTAGAGTTCGAAATAAAACTTACTTCTGTTTTACGTGGATTAAAATCTACCAACCATGTCTTTGCCCAAGAACTTAATGATTCCAAGTCCTGGTTAATACTTATTTCAATTTCATTACAAGAGGCAGATGTACTCATAAGTGAAGTATCATCAGCAAAAAGACGTGAAGCAGAAAGCAGAACTTCAGCAATATCATTTATATCAATCAAGAATAGTAGGGGACCAAGGATAGAGCCCTGTGGTACCCCTGCCTTAATATTACCAGTATCAGAGAAAGAATTGGATATGAATACTCTTTGTTTTCCGTTTGTAAGATAGTTACTAAATCATGTCAACAATTTACCAGATATACCGTAGGAATTTAATTAACAAACCCTTATGCCATACACGATCAAATGATTTTGATATGTCACAAAATACTAAGCAGACGTGTTTTTTCTCCTCAAGGGCTAAACAGATATTATGATATATTTCAATTAGTTGATGAACAGTGGAGTGACCAGGCATAAAACCTGATTGATACTTGTAGAAGAGAGAATTTTCAATAAAGTAATTGTGGATATGTTTATAAATAACACGCTCGAAAACTTTGCCTACGGTTGATAATAAAGATATTGGTCTGCAATTAGACGTAGAGTGCCTATCACCTTTTTTGAACAATGGTATAACGGCGGCCATTTTCCACATATTTGGATAGATACCAGAGGAAAGTGATAAGTTAAAAAGAATTTCAAGAGGCTTTGCGACTGACTGTGCAGTATGTTTCAACATATGGTGGCGTATCCCATCATGACCAAAGGATTTGCCTAATTTTAAAACAATATATCCATAATTTCTGATGTGTCTAACCTTAACGAGCTAAGTGTTTGATCAGTTTTTTGTTCTAAAATAGGAATGTCTGAATTACTATCATCAACATCAGTTATAGAGCAAAAATATTTATTTAAAATATTTGCTTTGTCACCGTCGTTCGTAACTATATTTCCTAAAACTGGATCTATAAGAGTAGGAATAGATTGGGAGTTACCCGAAGATTTCATAAGTTTCTTACTTAATCTCCAATATGTTTTAGGATCTGACGAAGAATACTGATCAATTAGTCCGTTAACATTTTCATAAAAATTTTGACGAGCATGTTTCTTCATATTGTTGACTTTATTTCGCTGAGCCTTAAGTTTGTTTATATCATGCTGAAGAGAAGAAGAACGAGCTTTCTGATGTAATCTGTCACGAATCCTAATGTTTTTCCTTAGTTCCGATGTCATCCACGGTTTACCTTTAGGTCTAATCGTAATCTCTTTGAATGGAATACATGTATGAGTAAAATCTAAATAAATTTTGCTAAAGTTTTCACACGCAATATCAACTGACCCGCACCTCGTTATCATATTCTCCAACTCAAAATTTGAAATTAAATCATTGAATTTATTAAAATCAGCATGTATACCCATACCTTACGTTTATAAGAAGGTACAATTGAAGAAGGAATTTCAATAGATACTAGACTACAATCGTGGTCACTAAACGATCTTTCAATAGTAATAACTGATGAGTCAATATATTTGATTGAACCCGTCAAAAAGATCGGATCAAGCAGACTAGACCTGGTATGTCCAGTTCTAGTAGGTTCATCAATGACATTAATAAGACCAAAAGTCGATATTATATCGGACAGAACGTGTTGTGGCGATATAGTGAACATGTCAACATATGATAGCTATAATGTCCGCATACAGAAGGATGGATATCATTGTGTCTTCTACTTGAATACCATAATTCATAGCGTTTATATATTTCGCCAAGTCGTTTACATAAATAGAGAAAAGTGTCGGTGATGCTTTACAGCCTTGTTTTAATCCAATCGAGACCCCGAATGGGTCAGTTAACTTACCATTTACCCGAACCCTACTAGTGTTTTATATGTAAAGTGATTGTATCGCTCGTAAAAACAACCCGTCTATTCCGAGATGCTTCAACTTTAACCATAAAATATCTCTATTTACACTGTCGAATGTTTTTTTTTCATGTCCATAAAGCAGACGAACGTGGATTGTTTCCGTATTTTACGATTATTCGGAATGGTACATGTATAAAGTGCATATTAGTGGTCAAGACAACTGCGATTTTCTCCGCATACATTTTGACGGTATAGATATAAGTGAGATCCTTCTATAGCTGTGTGGATCCAACGGCTCTTTTCCCGCCTTTAATATAGGGGTTACAATACTTTCACCCCACATATCCGGAACTATGCCAGATCGGAATGAGTTACATATAATCCTGTGAAGTATGTCTATACAGGTTTGATTCCTCAGCACTGCACTTTGGATATCGTTTATACCGGCCGCTTTGTTCAATGTTTGAGATAATCTGTTGAATATCTTACATCGGAGTCAGACGGTACGTTGTATAACTCTTTGTAAACATCGTGCCATACTCTTAAGACTTGCTCGTCGTCCGTAGTTATGTTACCATCCTTGTCTATCACTTTATCCGGTATCAATTTTTGGCGATCATTAGAGATTTGGCCGGACTCCAACGCCAAACTAGCTGTGTATTGTTAAACAACAAGCTGTGTATTGTACAACAAGCTCTGTATAGTCAAACAATAGACAAACTGTATTATCAAACAGCAGACAAACTGTATATTGTTAAACAACAGATAAACTGTATATTGTTAAACAACAGATCAACTGTATATTGTTAAACAACAGATAAACTGTGTATTGTCAGATAACAGACAAACTGTGTATTGTTAAACAGACAAACTGTGTACTGTCATATAACAGATCAACTGTGCATTGTCAAACAACTGACAAAATTTGCATTGCTAAACAACATATACACTGTGCATTACTAAACAACATATAAACTGTGCATTGCAAAACAACAGACAAACTGTGTATTACTAAACAACAGACAAATTGTGTATTACTAAACAACAAACATGTGTATTGTGAAACATCAGACAAACAGTGTATTGTTAAAAAACCGGAAGACTGTATATTGTCAAGCCACAAACTGTGTATTGTCAAACAACAGACAAACTGTATATTTCAAACAACAAAATGTGTATTGTCAAATAAACAAACTGTTTATTATCAAACAATAGGCAAACTATATATTGTCAGACAGCAGGCAAACGGTGTATTGTCAAACAACAGATAAACTGTATTATAAAATAATTGTGTATTGACAAAAATAAACAATCTGTGTTTGCTGAAATTAAATTGATCCTTTTGTCGTGAATGGTCGCAGTTAGTAGTGACGTCACAAGTACAGAATCCATTGACAGCGCGAAAGAATTCAAGTTAAAGTGTCAAACATCCTACAACTTTTACATGAAAAAATTTTCTTCTCAAAAGTTATATGAAGCCATTAATGACTTAGTTAGACACTGTAATATTGAATGACGAAAGATAATGAGGTAAGGCTATCCCAATTATTAGTAAATCGGGTTGAAATGCCATTCCTTTTCAAGGAAAAGTGAACACATCTTTAGTTGAAAAACAAACCTTGGTCCCTCTCTCTCCAACAGTTGGAACCTCCAATGATTGAAGACAAAGATGTCTTGCAGCAAAAATGTCTCATTCAAAAGGTGTATATGCAGATAGAAGTGTATTGTTAGTACACTGTATCAACCTACATTCGCACCATGACAAGCTTACGGGAAGGCCAATTTGGGATTAGGGGACCTTTGATTACACGACGGTACAAATTTGCACCTGTGTTTGAGAAGAAAAACACTTTCTTAATCGCAAAATCCTATCACTTTATACCAAAGAAAATCGATCTTACCAGATGTAAATATTTCCTATGCATATCTATATATCGCTACAAACGTTTCATGTTCAATAAATTTGATTTAAAACGTTTCAGAGTATTCTGAGCATTTACAAATTATTTTTACTTCAAAAATTTAAAGTACGAAAATGAGATAAATTTAATTGTTATTCGTTCCCATATAAGTACGCTGGAGGTAACTCTTGATTTGTTTCTTCAGGTTAACTAAGTACAGATCACTCCTCCCTAGTACAGCTACTAATCCCTCCCCAGGCCAGCACCGCTATGTCTAATCCCGTCAATTATCGCCTCCTGACACTCCTACCGCCCAGGTAAACGTTGACTCTCAGCAACAGATTCTTAATCTATTTTTTTTTCTTCATTTTTTCATATTATTGAGACTTTCCCGTTTATTACAGCTGGAGAACAAAGACAAAACAGGAAATCATTTTTTTTTTAAAAACGACAATATATTAAAACAAAACGATTTACCTAGAACAGACCCTTCACCGACACCATCTCTCTCTAGGATACACTCCAGTCAATTGTACCCTTAACCGACACCATCTCTCTCTAGGATACACTCCAGCCAGTTGTACCCTTAAACGACATAAGTTCTCTCTCTAGGATACACTCCAGCCAATTGTACCCTTCGCCGACACCATCTCTCTCTAGGATACACTCCCGTCTATCGTACCCTTCACCGACACCATCTCTCTCTCTCTAGGATACACTCCAGCCAATTGTACCCTTCACCGCCACCATCTCTCTTTCTAGGATACAATCCAGTCTATCGTACCCTTCACCGACACCATCTCTCTCTAGGATACACTCCTGCCAACTGTACCCTTCAACGACACCATCTCTCTCTAGGATACACTCCTGCCAACTGTACCCTTCACCGACACCATCTCTCTCTCTAGGATACACTCCTGCCAACTGTACCCTTCAACGACACCATCTCTCTCTCTAGGATACACTCCTGCCAACTGTACCCTTCAACGACACCATCTCTCTCTCTAGGATACACTCCTGCCAATTGTACCCTTCACCGACACCATCTCACTCTCTCTCTCTAGGATAAATTCCAGTCAATTGAACCCTTCACCGACACCATCTCTCTCTAGGATACACTCCAGTCATATGTACCCTTTACCAACACCAACTCTCTCTCTCTCTCTCTCTCTTGATATATCAATGACATTCATATGTTCAAGTTCAAGTTCAATTGTTTATTAGAGTGTCAAACACCTTACAACATATAAAATACATCATAAACTATTTCTCTCAAAATAACCTAAGTCCAGCCATTTATGACTTATTTAGACACTATAAAACAAAATAAAGTATCAGATATCGCATGCTAAAATTTAATAAGGTAAGGTTATCCCATGCTATTAAAAACGGTACAGTAAGTAGCCACGTTATGTTACATGTATTCTGAATTGAGAAAACGAAACGACAAAGAGGCGACACGAAACATATAAAAGCAACAAACATGTCCCAGAATATACGAAAATAATTCCTAGTGGTGATTACTAGCTTTAGGGATCTGAAATATTTCGAAGAAATCCAGTTATCTGTAAGCCATGCACTGTTTATAGATGCGAATGCGGGTAGTACCTGTGTGTGGTAAGTTGATTATTAACAGCTGTTATTTATTTTAAGAGTTAATAAGTAAACAAGATTTAGACATATGTATGTATGCGGGTAGGTTCTCAGCCAGTTAGGTGTACTATATACAATACATATTAATGGGATATATATCATTCTCATGTAAATAACGAAGGAAGACAATTCTATGACTCGTGACTAGGTTTCGCACTCATGATCTACGGCACCTAATTGCCAGTCTAGAAATACCTTACAGCTTACATAACTTAATCAAGTCCTTGTACCTTAGAAGGACGTTTTAATGACTGAGTGATAGTTGTCCTATGGCAATCAATAACACCTTTTGGTGCTGCTGAACTTTAGTTGAGTGCTAGTTTAACCTATTACGTGTAACGAAGATTTCTACGTGTTTAAACTGTATATATAAATAATTACAAGAACCGTCAAACCAAGTGAGGAGAGATTAATTTTTTTATTATAAAACATTTCTCTTGGAGTCAAAACTCAAAAGTCGTAAAAATGCAATGAAAGGCCAAATTAACATACCATTGTTACCATCCCTGCTTTGTAATCTTAGACTTTGTAATCATAACCTTGACTAGACCGATTTTGTCTTCGTTGATAAAGTAGAACACGTTTCCGATGTTACCTACAATTTTTCGTTCATACTTTAACTTCGTTTTGTGAGTTTTATTAAGTTATTGGTGAGGTTTACTTGTCCGTGTTCTAGCTTTATTGTATAAGTACATCGGATAGTTTTCGGGCATGTAATTGATATCTGACTTAATACCGCGAAAATTTAGAGAAGTGAACTTGATGTAATGTTAAAGTGTATTATGATATAAGCACCGTGCCTAGGCGGAATGTTGCTTGTCGACTTGAAAGTATCTATATCCTTTGAGAGTTTGAAAAGGATGTTGGGATACCGGAAGGGTGTAAAGACTCGCAACTAAATTGTGCGGCCTTTGAGGCGATCCACTATTCTGGTCTATAGAACACTGGGTACGCACAAACGAATTTTTGTTATTAAAGAAGACTGCCTTTGTTAAGGGAGAACAGTGCATTCTTCTTGCATTTTCCTCCATAGATCATCAACCGCTATATTTGCACTGAACATTTTGAAATTATTTTTGTTATAATGGACAATGAGCTCTCCGTGCTGGTGAAATTAACGTACTCTATCACATGCCTGTACAAGAACCCAAGAGTTTTAAACTCTGTCAACCTGTTTTTCAATGGTCACAGAAGACGCTTTCATTGCAGTGTAAGAGTGTGATTAACGTCTATCCAAATATATGGTAATTTAAGGACGATCTCCCTTTATCTTCGAGATGTTATCATATGTGTGTACTAATGCTAGATTCATAGTGCTACCTATTTGAAGTATACTGCCGTATACACCCAGCAGGACACCCCACCCAGTCACATTGTACAAAAAACGGGAGTACCAGTAGTCCACTCCTAAAATGCTAGAATCTAGGCCGGATTGATAAGTACCATGTTTAGAGACTCTCGTATGGCTCTGCCAGTGGACAGCACCCAGCGCCTCCCTCGCAAGAAACACATTGCTTAGAGAGAAGAGACAACATAAAATCATATATTTAGTCGCCTCTTACGGTCATGGAATGGGGACAGCAGGTACAATTCTACTTCATTTGCGTATAGTTTAACGTATCTGGTTGATTAGTTCCTATTATACATTGTACCAACCGACTATGAACATCTTGTGCCCTGATTTCAGGACGGAAAGAAAGATTTAGTGATATCAGTATAAATTTAAACTTGATGACAACTGTTTGTATTTACAGTTTCAGTAACATTGTACCGCTTCACTAAAACACACCAACTTAGCAGTAGTTTGCCACCAAACACTTTATTAGTGCTATTATTATTTATTCATTTATTTATCTATTTTAAAGTATGGCGATGTATCAATGTGTCTAACGAGATCGAAACAAATATAAAGTACGGGAGAAATAATATTTCGTGTTTGTTCCAATTTTTGTATGGGCAGTCTTTCAGTCTGATTGAGGTATTATCGGATTTATATTGATGTTCCACTGACAACCAGTGTGTCTTTGAATTTAATAATGGCACCGTTGGACAAATCTTAACTTTGAAATCTGATAGTTTGGGTTGTATGGATCCGACGCGGGAAAATAACATTCTTCTTCAGTTCCTTACCGTGTAATCATCTAACGTTGACCAACCTACAGGGCAGACATCCGGACATAACGATGTCATTAGTGTGTCGTGAGTACAACTGTTATGGATTTATTTAGCTATATCCAGTTAAACATGCATTCTGTGATTTAGTACTTTGGAAGTTTATTTGAGAAAATTATGTTACAATACGAAAGACCATCAAAACCTTTATGAACTGGACAATCATTTTGCAGTTTACACATCGTCTTTTCGATTAACAGGATAGCTATCACCAACACAATTGTTAGTAGTGGTCATCGGTGGCAACACATTAAAAAATGAGCTGAAAATAATAACTTTACTTTGATTATTTACATTCGAGTAAACTTTTAACATATGCTTACTCGTATTCTAAAGATAATCTATTTTGTGATGAACACTTTTAAGATCTTTCTAGCCTTTCTCATCATTCCATTAGGTAAAATAAAATTCATTTCGTTATATTTTAATCCAGAGGTGTGTTCTTGTTCTTGTGTTTGTCAGGCCTTACCTGTAGCGTCTTTACCTGTGCTCGTCATTGACGAGATTGTTACCGATCTATTCGGACGCACTTTATTATTTTTTAGTTCATTGTATATTGTTTTAAGCTGTATTGTTTCCTAACTATGTCAGACAATAGTATATATTTTTTTTCTCATTTCTAGATGGTAATGCCATGTATATGAAGTCAATTCTTATATTTCTATTGAAGAATTTGATTAGTATTGTGAACTTTTGTTTTCAACTTCCAAAGACTCGAAATCGCCCTAGTGGACTTCTCACATTGTGGACATTTAACAAAGACGCATTCTGGAGTTTGCCTTTGATACGTGATTGTTTTATATTTGGTACGGGTTTATGTTCTCTGGACTTTTTTCATCGACTCTATCAGTCTATGTCCAATACTACACACATATATACAATGTAACAATCCCGTAATACTAATTATAGTTGCTAAAATATTTTTTGTCCTTTTTTTTATTAGAAATAAAATATTTAGAAATGAAATAATTCATGTGCGTATGGGATACAAAGCAGAACATCATTTCAGTTCAAGTCTGATATACTTTTACTCGACATTTTTAAGAGAGTTTTAGCCTTAAATGACTCGATGAGCCGTAAAAAAAATACCAAAATAGTTTGTCGGTATGAAAGCTTGTCCGCTTCTTATCCAAGAGCTTAATCAAAACATAACATACTACTCGTACTTATATCATACAGACTTATCAGAAAAAATGTATTCATTTATTGATTAGTCAACAAAGCTTCAAATCTCATTAAATCAAAATAGCAACTTAATAAAATGTAAGAATATGTCATTTCTAAACATAGAGCAAAGGGAAAAATAATCCCTTTGCAATACATATGTAGATAACGGTCACTATGGCGTCCTATCGGGCTCATTGATCAAGTAACACGTCAGTTTTCAGTAACTAAATTATCGTTTGTTGTGGCAGAGGCACGTAGCTAAATCTGCTAACAATGGTAGAATTACCTTTCGTTATCTGATGTAAAGACAGCTTATCTAAACATGCTGGCAGTAGGAGGATCAATAGGAGCTACACACAGCTGTATCACCGTCATATTAATGTTGTTGTGTAAGAAATCAGCCCGTATTTCTTACACATCGATATGTTCCCCAATCCTGGGACTACATGATTGTGTTATGCTTGAAATATGTTCTTCATTTACTTCATTTATCGCGTTTCCGCATGGCTACGTAACTGCATAAATATGAGTAAAATTACTTTGCTTGGATAACAAATAGTTACCTATATTCGTCGAATTTTTGTAAGCGCTTTTCTAAGGTTTTAATCAGTAGGCCTAAAGGTTTGTGAAAAAAGCAGTGCTTAGAAAAATCACTTTTAGAAAAATCAGATATTCTTAGAAAAATCAGTTACGTTAAGAAAAATAAGACCTTATTACAAAAAAATGAGTCAACCAAAACAAAATCAGTTATTCTTAGAAAAATCAAACATGTTTTTAGAGATAAGTCATTCTAAGATAAATCAGTCACGTTGCTGTTAACGCATCTCTATTACCCTCATATAATGTTTCATTGTAAGATCTGTTTTTAAAGACTTTTGCAAATTACAGGACCGTTCTTAGTCACGCAGATAGCTGCACATACTACAAAATGTAATATTTAGATTTGAATCAGTGGCGAGGGAGACACTAGGAGGTCAAAGGTTAACAAAAGGAATCATGAAATGAGACAGCCAGTTTAATAACTCTCCTTTCTAACGCGATTTTTCAGAAGGATTTAAATCAACGATCAAACTATAAAGAACATGTTCTTTAATTGTTAAAAGGTAAGATAACAAATATACAAGCTATGCATAATTTCTACTTTGATATGATCGAAGGATGGCAGTTTTATCCACAATTAACTATAACGGCAGTGTTTAAAATGATGGACTTACTATGTCAAGCTTGGGTAAATGGATTCGTTTTCTACCGTAGTTACGTACCAAACAGAAATTAAGCGCCGTTCCAAGAATATCAATAGTCCATTATATTAGGAACATTTACAGGAGAGTTCACATCTATGCCATGAATCAAGAGTGGAGTCTTATAATCCTGTTTAAAATTATCATTTACATTGGGTGTGTTTATTGTTTACACAGACATAGAGTTAATAAAACAAACTACTTATTGATATAATAATCTGTAAAACATAAGTTTCGATTTGAAGTCATAACTAAACTATTCTAACCCCTTTTAGCGTCAAAAATTGCATTTTTCCTTCCTTTTTTTTTAGCAAATAAATATTTATATACAAGAAAGAAAAGGAGTATAAGGCTGGAGAAAATTCAAGATATCATTTGAAATGTAGATACATAGTGAGAACGATGCAAAATACTGGGTTGCCAACATTTAAGTTGGCATAGAGACTATTTGAGAGCTTAAACTTTTGTAAAATTATCAAACTATCATTTTGATGAAAATTTAAAGCCTCCCTATGTTTCAATTACACATACATTTTGACAAAATTACAAAAATTTGTTCAATAATAGAATATGTACCCAAGTGATGATATAATATGAGAATCAAAACCGTAGTTTTTCTTATTGCAATTGTCATCGGGAAACTACCCACTGATTACGAGGAATCACTAATGCGGTGCTCCAAACTCTATAATAAATTAACCGCGGAAAATTTGTCAAACACGCATGTGCAAACTGGTTTGATATGATGTGTGGTGGACTGCCTATCAAAGTCACACACCAGCACCCAAAGCCGATAAGACGTTACGTATGCAGAAAAGAATGGGCGGAATCAGAATATCATTTACGACATGTACAGTCAAAGTGAGTCGGTCAGACAAAAATAAAGATGAGTTTAGCTTGAAAAGCCACCATGAATTGGCAGAGAAACTTCTCTTCCTTTTTTTAATCATCTGGGTATGTTACTCGCCGCGTGCATTGTTGATTCAGGTTATATTTTTAGATGTTTATTACATATTGCATTTATAAACTGTCGACGTAACTGAGCAGATTTGAAGGGAATTCAATAAAAAATAAATCCACAAGGGATTATGAAGTTTAGCTTGATTAAGCTTTATATGTATAAAAAAACAGGCTTTAATCTTTGTTTAATTACATTTTCTTATGTCTTGATGAGATGGCAAAACTCTGAAGAACGGAGAATTAAGGATTAATAATTTCATCACTTAGCTGAAAATTGCTGATTCTGTAAAGACCACACAAAACCATCTCACACTTCTTGAAATCGAATATTGCAGGCACAATTTGTTGGATTAATCATTACGGACTGATATTTACATTCAACACCTCCGATGGCATTAACTATTGCATTTTAGAGGGAACACCGTGTCAACTTATTCATTTTGAGCAGAAATCCCATTACATTTAACAATTGTCTAGTCAACTTGAAATAATATTCATTTTGTAAACCAGGAAAATGAAATGCTGCTGTTTTGGTGTACTATACACTTTGCCACTGGTGTTTAAGGGCCTCAATGCCACTTTTATAGAGTTCTTATTCTTGGCTGTTCAGAAAGTCATCCACTGCATGTATGTCGTCATCAGTGGGTGCCTGAAATAGCTGTTTTCAGTTTTGAAAATATATGAAAGTATGATTAATTCAAAACCACAATCGTGAATGGCAGTCATAGCAATGACAGATTTTCGAACAGGAGCATTGTCCTGATGGAAAAAAACACACCTGAAGTTAGCTTTCCGCGGCGCTTAAGTTTAATATTTTCCCGTAACTACCTCAGAAGTTAGGCGTAGTATGTGCCATTGATTGATTCCCCCTTTCGTGGATGATTTTTCAGCAGAATACCATCTGCATCCCAGAAAACCGATGCCATAACCTTCCTAGTTGATGGAACAGTCTTTGCCTTCTGTGACAGGGAAAGCCATGGTGCTTGCATTGTTTTAATTGTTGTTTGGCCTCTGATGAAATGATAGACCCATATTTCATCGTTAGGTTAGTAACAAATCTCACAGGAAAACGGTTAAGATTAGAACGGGATAATGTGCCCCTGGTGTTCTTCCGAACCACTGTCAGAAGTCTTGGTACTCATCGGGCCGAAAGCTTACTCATTGTAAGATCCCTGGTCAGAATAGAATGTACTCTTTCCTGTGCAATGCCAGCTCTACTGGTAATATATCTTTCTGTGACTCGTCTATCAGTCATAACAATATCATAAACTTCATTTACCATTTCTTGGGCTGCAACATTGACAGACCTTCCAGGACAGGGGCCATCCTCTAGACTCTGTCGCCCGCGCTTAAGTTCCGCCACTCACCTGTAGCATATGAAGGGGCATCTTTCCCTAGTGTTGCTAATTTCGTTATGGATATCCTTAGGAGTTTAACCTTTTGATGCAAATATTATATCACCGCTCTTTCACCAATTTTGTCCATTTTACAAAACAAGCCGCTTGTCTTGTTTACTTTAAAGTGCTACCTCGTCGAAATAAACTAACCAAATGAGACCAGTCCTTTGGTACACGGTCCTATATAGTCAGAGAATGGTAAGTCATAAAAAGAACATCCTTTAGTACTCCCTTCAATACGGGGCTCAACACATATAAATCATCCCTCGTTAGCTGTACGATAATCGTGATCATTTCAGCTGCCAAATTGATAATGTTCCATTTGAGATAGCAAATATCTGCATCTCCCAAGATGTCAACATGTCCCAATCGATTCGATAATCGAGGGATTGTTATCTTTATTACGATTTCACGTGACAAGGTTGATATATTAGACCATACATTTCTGTCAAGCAGACACATTTCTGTCAAGCAGATATGTATATTTTCTGTCAAACCGAGATATTTCCAGTCACATACTGGGGGAGAATGACTTGTAAAGGTATCGTAGATCACTATGACTTTAAATAAATAATGTTTTTTTATGAAAATATATTTTTAAGTTTCAAATTTACAATGTACGTACAAATTAAGAAACAGATAGGACTTGTATGAAAATTAGACGTTATTTCAAATATTTTCTATTGCGTGAGTTCTAAGTTTCGCACGTGAAAATCACTAAAACAATATAGTTGAAATGTAAAAGGCGTCGTGCCATTGGTTTGGATTTCTTTAAAGCCAAAATGATTCTCACGCACTCTCATGGCCTGCGTTCCGTTTCATGTGTATTCTTCTCTTGGGAAATCAATAACCGCTGTAAACGAAAATTAGGATAAACAAAACAAAAACAAACAAAATATTCCAAAAACTCTTGTTTTGTTTGTATTGGTGAACTGAAAGAAAAAAAATCAAAATCCATTTGTACAAACGTAGGTACATGTTCTTGAAATAGAGTTGTTAATTAAGTAAAACAAGGAAACATTTTTCTCTGGTATGATTCTTCAATAAGAGGAAATAAGATATTGTAATCAGCGACATACTATTTTGTATAAGAGGACGGACTATTTATTATCTGTACCACCCTGTTTGTTGTATTTAATTTCAGGAGGCCAATACTTGTCCCAGTGGCGTCTATAACTTGCGGGTATTAGAGTTCGCACATCCACGTTTTATACAATTTCTGCAGTGACGTTTGTTTGTATATGTATATATTATCTAGATATTACTTTATAATATACGTTATGATATTATACTTACTACTGATGAAACTCTTTCTGCTTCATACTGCATCTTAAAAATTCATTATCTGCAAACAATTTGTTATAGATAACAGAACCAAAATGCTTGCTTCTCACAGTGACACATCACTGTCTTGTTTCTAAACTTGTCTACCTAAATAAACATTTCTAGTGCAATTGGCAGGATCTCTAAAAAGGAAATATCCTTAATCAAATGCAGTTTCCTCCATTGAAAATGCCCCTATAAAGTAGTTTTCTCCATTCAAAAGGCCAATATAAACAAACCTGCTGATTATGATATATTGCACATAGTGCAGTTAACCAAAACTGGGTTAACTTCGCTATCAGTATACACCGCTACTTCATCAAGCCAGGCTCTCTAGCCTTGAGGATAATCCCCGTCCTGGAAGGCCTGTCAATGGTTCCACGCCAAAAATGGTCAATAAAGTTCATGATATTGTTATGATTGTCAACGAGTCAAAGAAACATACGAGAGCTGATTGGAAAGTTGTGAGCCTCGTTTTGAAGGAGGTACGCAAGGATTTTTTTTTAATTCCTACTATTCTCTGAATATATAGGGCCGTGTACCCAAGGACTGACTAATTTGTTTGTTTTTTTTATCGACGAGGTACAAATGTAGCACTCTAAAGTGACCAAGACAAACGACTTTTGTAAAGTTGACAAAATCGGGTAAGGTTAGGATGAAAATTTTTGTCATTTCCATGGCTGCCATTCACGATTGTGGCTTTAAATTGATTGAGTATCCGCCTTATTCACTCGATCTCGCTAAATCAAACTATAATATGTTTCCAAAACTGAAAAAAGCAATTTCAGGCACCCTAACCCTTACTCAATCCCTAACCCTAACCCTAAAATACATACAGTGGATGACTTTCTAAATAGCCAAGGAAAGGAGTTCTATTAAAGTGGCATTGAGGCCATTTGATACCAATGGCAAAAGTGTAGAGATACTGAAGGGGATTACGTTAAAAGATAATACAATATGTCCGGCACAATTCAAATCCTTCATTACGAGGCTCACATCTTATCCATCAGCCCTCGTATATAGGCAGTGGAATTTGTATTTCACAGGAAAGAGTACATTCGATTATGGCCGAGGATCTTGTAGTGAGAAAGCTTTCGGCCCGATGGGTACTAAGACTTCTGACAGTTGATCAGAATTACACCAGACGCACATAATCGCGTGTTAGATCCTGCCAACCTTCTTCCGAGATTTGTCACTATGGATGAAACATGGGTCTCATTTTACCCCAGAGGCCAAAAACAATCGAAACAAGGAAGCACCCTGGCTCTCCCCGCGAAAGAAGGCAAAGACTGTTCAATCAGCTGGGAAGGGTATGGCCTCGGTTTTCTGGGATGCAATACCATTTCATTAGTACCCTTCCTGTGAATCTCGGGTGATTATTGGTTTCCTCTCCATCCGACTAGTACGTATCAAAATATCTCAGACAAGTTCGAACTCCAGGTTTTTGGGTCAAGGTCAGTGCTTCTATCTTTAGCGGGGATGGCAGGGACATGATTTTTGCAATACCTAGTATGCTTGTCATTAAAATATTATATTTATTTATAACATCAACATCCAAGTTGTTTTTCGAACTATATATTTTGTATATTTGGTGTTGCCTTAGCAACGAAAGTAGCTAACTGGATGTTGTTCCACTACTGTGCTCGCATGTACGATAAGTAGAACAATGTTACAAAGCGACACACGTCATACCATGACAAATGTATTTTGTGGTATGAAATATTATCATCGTGTCTATATTAATCAAACAATTGTTTAAATCACTCCGAGCAAAGTTCTAGACTTGGTAGGTATGATACCGTTGTGTATAATGATGTTAACAGTTCATCCTATGATTTGCTCATTCAAGAGACTACACATTTCAACAAACATATATCTTTTCTCGAAAACCAAGCTGAAGTGCTGAGCATTGTTTGTATTTTACATGTGTCAGCGTGTTTAAATGAAGCATCTTTATCCGTTTACTGACAAGAAATTGTATTTAATTGTTTGAGATTTATTAATTCGCAATAAAGGTGAGTGGAAATATAAGAAAGTATTTATTTATTTCTGTGACGATATCCGTACCGAGTGACATAGACCTGCCGCTGTATCAGGGAAAGGGACGCTCGAGGCTTAGGCCTACATTTTGAAAATGAGATGCCGCGACCGTTTCATTCCAATGATTACGATACGACCCATTTTGTCATACATTTGCTGTGTTGATGATTCATTCAGTGCTACCGATGCCTATTGCATATATATCGAGAATCACGAGGGTTCGGGGCAGTTTTGGTTCGGCCTGATCAGTACGAATCTCGCTTCCAAGTAGTCTATTATATCATCAAATTCTATTCCGTACGACTCAAACCCAAAATTAATCGACCTTTCCACGAGGACACCCTTTCACCCAGGCACACCAAAGATGGAAAATTAACAAAACGTGCCCGGATTGATGTTTACAATGAATGACGACAGCTAGCTTCAGCTAGCGTAGTAAAAAGAAGTTCAGAAATGACCAATCGGAGGTTATGAGACAAAAATGCATTATATACGTATTTTATATATGTAATGACATTTAATGTAATTAAAAATGGTTTGTTTATGTGCAATACGCAACGTTATACACCATTGGCATTGGCCTAAACAAAAACTTGGTCCAAGATACGATTCCCAGCGGAAGCGCTGAGAAATTAAATCTGCAAAAGCTGACAATGCTATACAACTTTGTCATCACGAAAAAGCAGAAAATCAATTGCATTAACAAAAACACATGGTATTTTCCTTACACATCCTTCACATCTTTTCAATTTCTTTTCATAAATTTAAAAACATGAAATGTAATTGTTTGTTAACAGTTCAGGTTTGTTTTTTTTTTAGATCATATCTGCCATAGGTCGGACTCCGATCCTTGAACAACACGGGGTATATAGTAGCATACACTTTTAGCGACCCGATCCGAAAAGGCACTTGCTGGTACTTAACCATCTATTTGGAGATGATATGCCGTTATTTACTTCATAAATACTGGCGACAATTACTTCTTTCTTTAAGTCACAGAATAGCCAAGGGCTCCGCAAATATTGTATACACAAACAAAAACTGTTAGATCGAATACAAAGAAGAAAATGTAATTGCTCCGAACAGAACCTCAAAACGCTAGAACACCTGGTAACAAATGAGCGGGTTTGGTGTGTACTTATACTGCAGTGAGACACCACGTACCGTGTCAGAACAAACGGAGTTTATTTCGATAGAAAAACATCAAAGTGGAGTCGTGAACAGGTTGAACTGACAGGTGGCAACATCTACATATGACGTAAATCAAAAAATGATTACAGCTTGTGTTGGTGTTTTGCACAGGTAATCGTTACTGTACCATATGTGGTAGGAAAACAATGGATTTAAAAACGTCATTGTGGGTATACAATTGCAGTGATAAACAAACCTTCAAACTTACGTTAGCACATTGGACAAAAACAAACCTTTGTTTTGAGTTATGAAATACGATCGAATACTATATACATTGTAGTGTAAAATCTCGAATGTTGGACACTTCCTGTTTATTTCGCGGTCGTAGTAGGAACTAATCTACGAGTATTAAATTTCATGCAACACCGACTTGTACACGTTTTGGAGTAAGTATATGCATTTAAGGTTCATGTAAATAGTAAATCAAGTGATATTTATCCAGATAAATAATCAATATTCTGTTGCAATTAAACAGAAGTAATTTGACAAATTGTTAATATGTATGACGGTTATCCATGGGTCTTGATTTTTACATTTAATTTGTTAAGCTACCTGTTAATTTCCGTAAAAGAGACATGCTTCAGGAGAACATATCTAACTCATGTGTATCAGTCATATTTCACAAAATAACCACGCCGTTATGGTCTCAGGTGTCTATAGCAGGCAGTGCGAGCGCTTGTTTGACCAGATTTTATTTTATCAAAGCATAAACGTCGATTCTCTTTTGACGTTGAAATGCAAATGGCGCCTGTGAATTATATTGAACAAATATGAAATATAGGGAGGCATTTCAATTACTGAAAGTGTCCATATTAGATACTATCAACACATATGGGCACAGTAAGAGGAATGTTGTCGATAGACAAATAGTTGAGTTTGGGGCTATTTTCAGAACTCTGAATATTTTACCTCAAACTCTGCTGTTGAACTATTTTTTCCTGAAGACGTACTACTTTCTATGATCAGAGTTCTTTATAGTGTCTGATAAGAGCGTTTTTGAAGATTGCAATGCCTCTCTATATGCCAAAAATGTGTTATTTAATTTACAGCCACCATTTGCATTTCAAGGTCAAAGAGAATCGACGTTTATGCTTTTATAAAGTAGTCTGGTCAAACAAGCGCTCGCACTGCCTGCTATACACACTTGTGACCACGACGACATGGTTATTTTGTGAAATATGTGTGATCTATATGAGCTTTATTTGTTTTCCTGTAACTTGCATTTTACGCTTGTTTTGCCGAAATTAACAGGTAGCATCACAAATGAAATGTCAAAATCAAGATCAATGGATATCCATGATACATATTATCAATATTAACAACTGGTCAAGTTACTTCTGTTTAATTGCAACAGAATATTGATTATTAATCTGGATAAATATCAGTTGATTTACTATTTACATGAACCTTAAACAATGATGACTTTATTCAGGCAAAACATTCAGTACAGTACATAGGTAGCACACCACAGTAAGACAGCCTGGCCATGGGCAATTTTTTTGTTAAGCAAATAACTCCTGTATTATGATATGCATAAAAAATGAAAAAATAAATGTACACTATAATTGGTATATTCAGTATGAAGTAGTACATACAGGCTTCACATTTATTAAAACAAAAATCAATAAATTGGTTCCGGATTTTAAATATCCGGATTTTCCGAACGTGTGTTTACACAGGAAATTTAGTTTTGCCTACAGCGCAAAATGGAGGCCCACAGAAAAGGTAAGATAGCGGAAAAACTTAATTTACAACATATGTCCAAACAAGATTAATTCTGTCTTTGGGATAGAGATATCTAATTTTAAATAGGTTTCAGAAAAAAAATTGTGTAGAGAATTGTGCCATTTTGGGTCAAATATCATAATATTTAGCAATTTTTGAGAATTTGTTAAGCTGTTACCATGGTATTCACAGCTCTAAAAATCACAGAAAATATCAGTTTACTTATCCTTCAGAGCTCTATTAAAATTGCAAATGTTGTACAGATTTCAAATATATATACTTTATTAGAGGTTATATGTAAGGTTAACTGGCAATGTTTACATATCTTAAACATGTGTCATATTTTTCAGAATTTGGCATTTTTACTGTACACTGCTACCTGTGTAGCATCACATAAGGTTAAACAATATTTTCAACATTTCTTAATAAAAATGATAAATAATTTATAAATAGTATCACATCAATGTTGTTGTGTTATCACAGTTTGTAGTTTGCATATATATATAAATATATATATATAAATACACTTTATTAGTTTTGACTACAATTTATTTTTTGGCTTTACCAAGGATCACCCATGAAAGCCGGAATGCAGCTTATTTCCAATGGGGTCCTCGAGTAAAAAGAAACTTGATTTGAAATATTCATCTTAAAATTTCACAAAATATACCAACGAAATGTCTTGTTTCAGTACCTTTGTCATATGATGGTACAACTACTTACAATCTTACGAACTAAGACTTATAAATGGAGTGTAAGTATCAAGTACACTTTAAATATTAGATAGTAACAGTAATACAGCAGGATGAGATTTTCAAGGGTTGGGGATCCCCCCTACATCACAAAGAAAACAACATTATAGAGACTTATTTTTTTTTTAAATCGTAATTATTAGATGTTAACATATTATGTTTAGAATATATTTAAAATAGATGATTCCTTATATTGATCATAATTATAAATTTGACTCATAGAAAAGTTTAAATCGTCATCGATATCACAGCCTGTAATTGACGTATATTAGTTTTAGTTAAAAAAGAATCATACATATACTGAGAACAAAATTTAATGCCTGATTCTGCCGAAGTTGACGAAGTCTTCCTTCTACAATGACCAACTTCTATAGTTCCCTGATGGTCATTCTTATCACACTACTTGAATTCAGAACGAAGCGAACCAAATTATTTTGGTTATTTGGAGTTTTTCTTGTAGGGTTTTCATTTTCACACTTTGTTTAATGACTATAACTATAGCAAAATCTATGCAATATCGCTCCAATTTTATGACCAATTTTTTAAGATGTGATACATCGTTAACCAAAAACTATGAATCGTAGCTGCAACTGTCAAAATAGAAACAGGAACCAAAAATTCGTATGTTTAACCATGTCTATCTGTGTAGAGGCTAAGAAAGATAAAGACATATGCTAAGGATGTCAAGCTTGTTAGCAAGGTTGTGTGTGATGTTGGAAGATGGTTCACATTGGTAATAATTTGTAAGCCATTCTTGTCACTTTCGTGTGAAGCATTGAACAGTCAGTATATAGTCGATATGGATACAATTTGGGAGACAGAAATAGAATGACGTCCGTTAAATTCATATCTACTGTACTTTAGCATCTAGTAACAGCTCAATGCTATACATGTATTTACATTCATATAGCTTCTTCGTGACTAAATCAATAATGCGTTTGTTTTGTCCACTTATCGAATATATGACGTCAATATCTCATATCCAAGAACATCCAATTACTTTCTTAGTTCATCGTGTCATCCTAAACGACACGCTCATGAAATATTTAGTTTTACTTTAAAATTCACATACGTGTGTAGATATCGCAAAATTGTTAAGTATTTCATAATTTCTGATTGCTTAAAATGAGAACCGTTTTTCTCCGCATTGATATGTCGTTATCATTTAGAAGCGGCGGTAAACTGGTATAACAACGGATAGACTCGACAGTTTCCCTGGAAAGCTTGACGTTTTTACGTTATTTTCAGAAGAATATCAGCTCTAAAACTCTAAATGAAAGTTGTTCTGGCAATAGGTGACTGCGGTTCTAATGATGTTTCGTTTGAAACAGATTCCATGTCTAATCGGTCAGATAAGTGTCCCGCTAAAGAAGTTCACTGGGGCTCGGTTTCGGAGTTTGAGTAAGGAAGGTCTTGGACATCAACGAAAACCATGTTGATACCGCCGATTTTCACAAGGTTTTTGTTAAATGCCAGACTTTAAATGTTTTGCCGTTGTCTTGAATTTCTCAAAATTCGAAAACTAGCCCCTGTGACTGCGTTGATAAATTGGGAAATATCTATCTGGAATAGTGTAGTACTTATACTATTTTTCTGACAACTACATTCTTATAGGTCTCATACTTACAATCTGGTGTGCTAAAGACATTAAAGCAAATGCAGAAAGTAGATATATTTCAAGGACAGTCCGTGTTATAACCTGTACTTTGCTCATATTTGCCCACGTTTTATCAATTTAAGTTATAATTCTGAGTTCGTCCATGTGTCGCATTGTCTTGTTTTGAGGAACACACATATTATGGCATTTTCAAGAAAAAAACATCATCCGGGATACATAATACAGCAAGCACATCCACACTCACACACCCTCTCTCATATACACACACCCATACACACCCTCAAACTCACGCTCATACACGCACCCTCACACCCTCAATAATACCCACATCCTCTCACACAGACTCATACACACACCCTCACACCAAAACTAATGCACACACCATCAAACACACCCACACACACACTATCACACATGTACACAATCAGACAGAAACTGATTTTGAAGATTAGCGTTACACTCGTTTCTGTAACTGCACAAAACAACAATATGTTCTCATACAAACAGAGATCGTTTTTGTATGGGATTGAATATAACGACAAGTCCTGCCCTAATACTGACATTACATTCAGTAAAATAGATGTCATCTATGATATTCATCTACCATTAACCGAAAAATGGACATTCTGACACAGCAAAGGGATATGTTATGAATAGTTCCTTTGGCACTTGTTGGCAGATGTCATGACAAAGATGCTATTACAAGACACAATGATTTATGTTTAACAAAATAATATATCACTTTTATTATCTTATAAAACACATAATATAACATTAGATTTTGAACACGTGATTATAGGAATACCTATATACTTATTCTTCCAGGCATTTTATTGTGTATCTTAATTGATGAACAAATTAATTTGATAAAATCAACACGTGTACGCTTGTGGTTTATGGCATGAGACAGAACCGCCTACCCTACATGGGGCTGTAACTCTGATTCTACGCCTGTACATGTACATGTATGATTATATGCAAATGATTTAATATCTATCAATTTATACTATGTTTACAACTTATATCCGGTTGTTAACTCGTCACTGCCCAATGCATCAGTAATCAATACATATCTATGAATAAAAGGCTTTATTATCTGTAAACTCAAGTTTATGTTAATTGATAGATATGAGCAATTGAAATATGAAATTAAAAGTACATAACCTAGATTGTTTACATCAGAAATGCATCGGCCTTCACTTCATCTACAATATCAAAATGACTGTAACGTTACAAGGATTTTTCTTTGTCAAAGCGTCTGCGACCAAAACATAGCCTTTACCTACTCAGAATGAAGTGAGATTAAGTGTTACCGTGGAAACTGAGTTGTTTAAAACATTGTCCCAGATAAGAAATAAGAACAAGCATATGAACTACGATCACAGTCACCCAACAATATAACGTTATGTCAATAAACAGAGGGTTGTCGGGGAGTCAATACTCTCTGTCGCTTCTCTGGTAGTAGCCGTTTGTTGAATAGCTACTATTGTTTCCTTCACTATCTTTGCTTACGTCATAAGCTGCCAGCGTTATACCCATCGCTATGGTGAAGTCTGCTGTCTCGTGTGTTCAGCAGACGCGTGTAAGACTGAACATTTCTCTTCGTATTATCACTGGTGATACAACATAATACGTTTAGTTCGATTCTTGCAGTAAGACGATTGAATCATTGCAGAGAGATTTGCGTGGATCAGACATTTTGTCAATACGTAATTCCGGGAAAGTGAAATATTATTTTGAAACCAACTTGATCTAATTTAGAATTATCGATAATACTTTACCTATAACGAATTTGTGTTAAAATGTCACGTCGACATCTACAGTGTATGTAAATGCGGATGACATCTAGTGCGTTGAAGACTTCAGTGCGGCGAAGTGTGCAGGAAGCCATATCTTAACTTAAATATCTGACAAAGGGAGCGTATGGTGAGAATAGCCAGGGTGACAGCAGGCATTCATAATTAGCTTAATAAAATGTGCGATTTTCTAAGGCGGTTACGTTGACAATTGTTTCGTGATAAATAATTTAAAAAGGATGTTTTGTGTTTTTTGACTATCCATTATTTAAACGGCCCTAATTCCACCAGGTAAGTAAGGCAGATAGCCAGACAGCCTTACACACAGGGACAACGCATGGTAGTGTGATTATTTGTTCCTTTGACACCTAAACAAGATCGCCAAGTGACATCAAAAGCAAAGTGGTGACGATATATATTGGCCTACGTTCAAGCACGTGAGTGTATATTGGGATGCGTTAGCTCGTGAAGGGTACCTATTGCTTATTAGCGCTTCTTTGAGGAGGAAGAGGAGGAAATTATCATCAACAGAGGTAAGAACTATTCATACATAGTTGTTTATCTTTCTTTTTTTTTTTTTTATAAATTTACCTTTACGAAATTAATATAAATATATGTGATTTTATATATATGACATTTACATGATGCTATCAAGCAGAATATGCAATATAAAAATTGTATCTTTACAAAGCTAGCATGTTGATCTATGTGACATGTCTCATGTGACAAGTGTATGATATGCTTAAATTCGGGTTACGTCTCCAACAGTGGTCTCCAGTTCTATAGAAACAGTTTAATATATCAAATGACATTGTTCAAACTGTTTTTCACTTGAATGTTATTTACAACCAATTATTAATGTTTTAATATTGTTTGTAATTTGACATAACCCAAGATTTTTGGTCTACTGATCACCCCATCAATGTTAGAAAGATGGCTGATCACCCAATCAATGTTAGAAAAATGGCTGATCACTCCATCAATGTTAGAAAGATGGTGAGGGTTAGTAATATATCTGTGTGTTTATGTGCTTGTCAATCAGGTGTGTGTGTGTGTGTGTGTGGTGTACATCGAAATATGTATCTTTGAGTAGGTAGCAGAGCGACATACAAATCCCACGTGACATTCTCAATTAATTTAGTTCAGCAATTCTAGAGGAGAGGCGATTGAGGATTATGAATATAGTTGATAAGCTGATGAATATATTGTGCATCGATTGAAAGGCAAATGTTTTATATATTGTATAACACATTGTTATACATGTACCAATATTTTACGGTGAGTGGTAATAATGATAATGTACCGAATCGTTTAGATATATACTGTCCTTTGGGTTTATTTAAAGAGTCTGGTTTCACCAGGTTTCCTGAATGTAAAGGTTTTAGTTTTCGACAAGCAACTATGACATTACATAACGCAAAAAGCGATATCCTGGTCCGGCTATAGGATATCAGATATCAGGCTTGCGGCATAACCAATCAGAACATCCGGGGATCTTTAATCGTTACAGAACGTGTTTCCCGTTTTTTTCCTACAGAAACCTGAAAGCATTGTGACTATCCAGCGAATAAGAGTTCTCCAAAAATAACAAGTATGCGAGAGTTTTCGCTGATTTGCAATTCAAATACATGGATGTATGGCAATGTAGTGGCTACTTTTGATGACGACATGCACAGGTAAATAAATGCCGGCAAATGCATGAAAGACGCGTTCTTACTGTTCTGCTAATGACATTTGCTCCGTGTTTTATTAACACTGCAAAAACCGGGTATGATATGAAGAGTGTACACGTGATGTAGCGCTGACAGTACACGATATTAACCGGGTGCTAAAGATAAAGATAAAGTATATATTTAATCACCGACAAATGTTATAGATACAATATATACTTAATCACCGACAAATGTTATAGATACAGTATATACTTAATCACCGACAAATGTTATAGATACAGTATATACTTAATCACTGATAAATGTTATAGATACAATATATACTAAATCACTGACAAATGTTATAGATACAGTATATACTTAATCACCGACAAATGTTATAGATACAGTATATACTTAATCACCGACAAATGTTATAGATATAATATATACTTAATCACTGACAAATGTTATAGATACAGTATATACTTAATCACTGACAAATGTTATAGATACATTATATACTTAATCACAAACAAATGTTATAGATACAATATATGCTTAATTACTGACAAATCTTATCTAAACAGTATATACTTAATCACCGACAAATGTTATAGATACAATATATACTAAATCACTGACAAATGTTATAGATACAATATATACTTAATCACCGACAAATGTTATCTATACAGTATATACTTAATCACTGATAAATGTTATAGATACAGTATATACTTAATCACCGACAAATGTTATAGATACAGTATATACTTAATCACCGACAAATGTTATAGATACAATATATACTTAATCACTGACAAATGTTATAGATACAATATATACTTAATCACCGACAAATGTTATAGATACAATATATACTTAATCACCGACAAATGTTATAAATACAATATATACTTAATCACTGGTAAATGTTATAGATACATTAAATATTTAATCACCGACAAATGTTATGGATACAATATATACTTAATCACCGACAAATGTTATAGATACAGTATAAACTTAATCACTGACAAATGTTATAGATACAATATATATTTAATCGCCGACAAATGTTATAGATACAATATATACTTAATCACCGACAAATGTTATAGATACAATGTATACTAAATCACTGACACATGTTATATATACAATATATACTTAATCACCGACAAATGTTATAGATACAATATATACTTAATCACCGACAAATGTTATAGATACAATATATACTTAATCACCGACAAATGTTATAGATACAATGTATACTAAATCACTGACACATGTTATATATACAATATATACTTAATCACAAACAAATGTTATAGATACAATATATACTTAATCACAAACAAATGTTATAGATACAATATATACTTAATCACAAACAAATGTTATAGATACGATATATACTTAATCACCGACAAATGTTATAGATACAATATATACTTAATCACAAACAAATGTTATCTATACAGTATATACTTAATCACTGACAAATGTTATAGATACAGTATATACTGAATCACTGACAAATGTTATAGATACAGTATATACTGAATCACTGACAAATGTTATAGATACAGTATATACTAAATCACCGACAAATGTTATGGATACAATATATACTTAATCACCGACAAATGTTATAGATACAGTATATACTTAATCACTGACAAATGTTATAGATACAATATATACTTAATCACCGACAAATGTTATAGATACAGTATATACTTAATCGCCGACAAATGTTATAGATACAGTATATACTTAATCACTGATAAATGTTATAGATACAATATATACTAAATCACTGACAAATGTTATAGATATAATATATACTTAATCACCGACAAATGTTATAGATACAATATATACTTAATCACAAACAAATGTTATAGATACAATATATACTTAATCACCGACAAATGTTATAGATACAGTATATACTTAATCACTGATAAATGTTATAGATACAATATATACTTAATCACCGACAAATGTTATAGATACAATATATACTTAATCACCGACAAATGTTATGGATACAGTATATACTTAATCACTGACAAATGTTATAGATACAATGTATACTAAATCACTGACAAATGTTATCTATACAGTATATACTAAATCACTGACAAATGTTATCTATACAGTATATACTAAATCACCGACAAATGTTATGGATACAATATATACTTAATCACCGACAAATGTTATAGATACAGTATATACTGAATCAGAGACGAATATTATAGATCTATACAGTACATTTGACTTCGCTAGAATAGTTTTATTATCTCGGCCTTGTAGGATTGAACATATATTGTGCTCTGGCGCTTGTCTACCATAGACAAGTCAACAGTTGTCTGTCATGGACAAGTCATCAGTTGTCTGCCATAGACAAGTCAACATTTGTCTACCATAGACAGGTCTATGCTTGTTAGCCATAGACAGGTCAACATTTGTCTACCATAGACAAGTCAACATTTGTCTACCATAGACAAGTCAACAGTTGTCTGCCATGGACAAGTCACCAGTTGTCTGCCATGGACAAATCACCAGTTGTCTGCCATAGACAAGTCAACATTTGTCTGTTATAGACAAGTCAACACTTGTCTACCATAGACAAGTCAACAGTTGTCTGCCATGGACAAGTCACCAGTTGTCTGCCATGGACAAATCACCAGTTGTCTGCCATAGACAAGTCAACATTTGTCTGTTATAGACAAGTCAACACTTGTCTGCCATAGACAAGTCAACACTTGTCTACCATAGACAAGTCAACATTTGTCTGCCATAGACAAGTCATCATGTGTCTGCCATTGACAAGTCATCATTTGTCTGTTATAGACAAGTCAACACTTGTCTACCATAGACAAGTCAACACTTGTCTGTTATAGACAAGTCAACACTTGTCTGCCATGGACAAGTCACCAGTTGTCTGCCATAGACAAGTCAACACTTGTCTGCCATAGACAAGTCAACACTTGTCTGCCATAGACAAGTCAACACTTGTCTGCCATAGACAAGTCAACACTTGTCTGCCATAGACAGGTCAACACTCGTCTGCCATAGACAAGTCAACACGTGTCTGCCTTAGACAGGTCAACACTTGTCTGCCATAGACAAGTCAACACTTGTCTGCCATAGACAGGTCAACACTCGTCTGTCATAGACAGGTCAACACTTGTCTGCCATAGACAGGTCAACACGTGTCTGCCTTAGACAGGTCAACACTTGTCTGCCATAGACAAGTCAACACTTGTCTGCCATAGACAGGTCAACACTCGTCTGTCATAGACAGGTCAACACTTGTCTGCCATAGACAGGTCAACACTCGTCTGTCATAGACAGGTCAACACTTGTCTGCCATAGACAGGTCAACACTCGTCTGCCATAGACAAGTCAACACGTGTCTGCCTTAGACAGGTCAACACTTGTCTACCATAGACAAGTCAACACTTGTCTGCCATAGACAGGTCAACACTCGTCTGTCATAGACAGGTCAACACTCGTCTGCCATAGACAAGTCAACACGTGTCTGCCTTAGACAGGTCAACACTTGTCTGCCATAGACAAGTCAACACTTGTCTGCCATAGACAGGTCAACACTCGTCTGTCATAGACAGGTCAACACTTGTCTGCCATAGACAGGTCAACACTCGTCTGTCATAGACAGGTCAACACTTGTCTGCCATAGACAGGTCAACACTCGTCTGCCATAGACAAGTCAACACGTGTCTGCCTTAGACAAGTCAACGCTTGTCTGCCATAGACAAGTCAACACTTGTCTGCCATAGACAGGTCAACACTCGTCTGCCTTATTTCCCCTGCTCATCTGTACGCGACATGATACATAGCGCAAAAAATTTTCAAACAGAAATCGGCAAAACATATAAGACAAAAATGCCTTTTTCTGTCCGAAGTGTATTGGGAACAATGTGGAATAGGAATTTGCTTTTATTGCGTAAAATATAGACTCTAATTAGCTTACAACACTTTCTGTTTATTCTGATCGTGCCAAATTCATGCCTACAGCCACAACACTGTTATTTTTAACACGTATACACAAGCTGAATTTGGAACCCGAATGGTTTTGCGTTAAACAGCCTAATACGTTTACATTATCAGTAAACTTGTGATTGTATAATTATTTACGCTCTGTAATAACAAAACAGTAGATTTACCGGGTCGCTTGTTTCGTTATGTAATATTATAATACGTAAGCCTTGCATCCTGTAAACATTCACTTTTTGCGGGAACCTTAATTTAGCGGTTGCCTTCAGCGTCCTTGTTGGCCGCGTGGCGTACACTCCTAATTAAAGTAAATACCTATGTTCTAGAATTTGCTTTAGAAGTTCAACGCAGCAGTCTTATAGGTCGGATGTAAACTTTTAATATAAATTACATGAATATGATACTTTTATAATTGGATACACGAGTATGCGCTGAGGATTGATTCAGTAATGATAATAATCAGCTTGTAATCAGGTGTTGATGCTACTATGTAAGATCTGGATAACATCATACTAAAACAGTAAATGAACATGAAATACCTTCCTGATCATTGATCTAATACCGCAAATTGTGACAGAAATCTCATTTTATATTTTTTCAGAGTTTGATAGAAATTTGTTTATGAAACTGATGTAACTAAATATAGCAGAGGCTGTAATGTATATTATGTTCAGTGTCAAACGGCCAAAGAGCGTGATAGGTAGGAAAGAAAGAGATAAACTATATAATACCCGATAGTCCGAGCCAAGACAAACTATATAATACCCGCTAGCCCGAGCCAAGACAAACTATGTAATACCTAATAGACCGAGCCAAGACAAACTATATAATACCTTATAGCCCGAGCCAAGACAAACTATATAATACCTTATAGCCCGAGCCAAGACAAACTATATAATACCTTATAGCCCAAGCCAAGACAAACTATATAATCCTAACAGACCGAGCCAAGACAAACTATAAAATATCTACTAGACCAAGCCAAGACAAATTATATAATATCAAATAGACCGAGCCAAGACAAACTATATAATACCGCAGGAGACCGAGCCAAGACAAAGTATATAATACCTAATAGACCGAGCCAAGACAAAGTATATAATACCTAATAGACCGAGCCAAGACAAACTATATAATACCTAATAGACCGAGCCAAGACAAACTATATAATACCTATTAGCCTGAGCCAAGACAAACTATATAATACCTAATAGACCGAGCCAAGACAAACTATATAATACCTAATAGACCGAGCCAAGACAAACTATATAATACCTAATAGACCGAGCCAAGACAAACTATATAATACCTATTAGCCTGAGCCAAGACAAACTATATAATACCTAATAGACCGAGCCAAGACAAATTATATTATACCTAATAGACCGAGCCAAGACAAACTATATAATACCTAATAGACCGAGCCAAGACAAATTATATTATACCTAATAGACCGAGCCAAGACAAACTATATAATACCTTATAGACCGAGCCAAGACAAACTATATAATACCTTATAGCCCGAGCCAAGACAAACTATGTAATACCTAATAGACCGAGCCAAGACAAACTATATAATACCCGCTAGCCCGAGCCAAGACAAACTATATAATACCCGATAGCCCGAGCCAAGACAAACTATGTAATACCTAATAGACCGAGCCAAGACAAACTATATAATACCTTATAGCCCGAGCCAAGACAAACTATATAATCCTAACAGACCGAGCCAAGACAAACTATAAAATATCTACTAGACCAAGCCAAGACAAATTATATAATATCAAATAGACCGAGCCAAGACAAACTATATAATACCGCAGGAGACCGAGCCAAGACAAAGTATATAATACCTAATAGACCGAGCCAAGACAAACTATATAATACCTTATAGACCGAGCCAAGACAAACTATATAATACCTCCATATACCGAGCCAAGACAAACTATATAATACCTAATAGACCGAGCCAAGACAAACTATATAATACCTCAATAGAACGAGCCAAGACAAACTATATAATATCTAATTGACCGAGCCAAGACAAACTATATAATACCTTATAGCCCGAGCCAAGACAAACTATATAATACCTAATAGACCGAGCCAAGACAAACTTTATAATATCTTATAGACCGAGCCAAGACAAACTATATAATACCTCAATAGACCGAGCCAAGACAAACTATATAATACCTAATAGACCGAGCCAAGACAAACTATATAATACCTCCATATACCGAGCCAAGACAAACTATATAATACCCGATAGACCGAGCCAACCAAACTATATAATACCTTATAGACCGAGCCAAGACAAACTATATAATACCTAATAGCCTGAGCCAAGACAAACTATATAATACCTTATAGACCGAGCCAAGACAAACTATATAATACATTATAGACCGAGCCAAGACAAACTATATAATACATTATAGACCGAGCCAAGACAAACTATATAATACCTCAATAAACCGAGCCAAGACAAACTTATATAATACCTAATAGACCGAGCCAAGACAAACTATATAATACCTAATAGACCGAGCCAAGACAAACTTATATAATACCTAATAGCCTGAGCCAAGGCAAACTATATAATACCTCAATAAACCGAGCCAAGACAAACTTATATAATACCTAATAGCCTGAGCCAAGACAAACTATATAATACCTAATAGACCGAGCCAAGACAAACTATATAATACATTATAGACCGAGCCAAGACAAACTATATAATACCTCAATAGACCGAGCCAAGCCAAACTATATAATACCTTATAGACCGAGCCAAAATAAACTATAAAATACCTCAATAGACCGAGCCAACACAAACTATATCGATACCTAATAGACCGAGCCAACACAAACTATATAATACCTCAATAAACCGAGCCAAGACAACTTATATAATACCTAATAGCCTGAGCCAAGACAAACTATATAATACCTAATAGACCGAGCCAAGACAAACTATATAATACATTATAGACCGAGCCAAGACAAACTATATAATACCTCAATAGACCGAGCCAAGACAAACTATATAATACCTAATAGACCGAGCCAACACAAACTATATAATACCTAATAGACCGAGCCAAGACAAACTATATAATACCTCCATATACCGAGCCAACACAAATTATATAATATATAATTGACCGAGCCAAGACAAACTATATCGATACCTAATAGACCGAGCCAAGACAAACTATATAATACCTCAATAGACCGAGCCAAGACAAACTATATAATACCTCAATAGACCGAGCCAAGACAAACTATATAATACCTAATAGACCGAGCCAAGACAAACTATATAATACATAATAGACCGAGCCAACACAAACTATATAATACCTAATAGACCGAGCCAAGACAAACTATATAATACCTCCATATACCGAGCCAACACAAATTATATAATATCTAATTGACCGAGCCAAGACAAACTATATCGATACCTAATAGACCGAGCCAAGACAAACTATATAATACCTCAATAGACCGAGCCAAGACAAACTATATAATATCTAATTGACCGAGCCAAGACAAACTATATAATACCTCAATAGACCGAGCCAAGACAAACTATATAATACCTAATAGACCGAGCCAAGACAAACTATATAATACCTCCATATACCGAGCCAACACAAATTATATAATATCTAATTGACCGAGCCAAGACAAACTATATCGATACCTAATAGACCGAGCCAAGACAAACTATATAATACCTCCATATACCGAGCCAACACAAATTATATAATATCTAATTGACCGAGCCAAGACAAACTATATCGATACCTAATAGACCGAGCCAAGACACACTATATAATACATAATAGACCGAGCCAACACAAACTATATAATACCTAATAGACCGAGCCAAGACAAACTATATAATACCTCCATATACCGAGCCAACACAAATTATATAATATCTAATTGACCGAGCCAAGACAAACTATATCGATACCTAATAGACCGAGCCAAGACACACTATATAATACCTCAATAGACCGAGCCAAGACAAACTATATAATACCTCCATATACCGAGCCAAGACAAACTATATAATACCTAATAGACCGAGCCAAGACAAACTATATAATACCTAATAGACCGAGCCAAGACAAACTATATAATACCTCAATAGACCGAGCCAAGACAAACTATATAATACCTCAATAGACCGAGCCAAGACAAACTATATAATACCTCAATAGACCGAGCCAAAACAAACTATATAATACCTCCATATACCGAGCAAAACAAACTATATAATACCTAATAGCCCGAGCCAAGACAAACTATATAATACCTAATAGCCCGAGTTTTTTTGTTTTTTTTTTTAATTCCATCTTTTAATCTAAAAGATCTAGGTTTTGATACATCAAAGAGAAAAGTATTTGTTTTTTGACTGTGTCGTATCCCCTTAACACTAAATATTTTAACGGATATGTTTCATAAAAAAGGTACATGTGGCCGGGGGAGACGAATTAGAAATGGTTTACAGTATGAAATCATTGTGCCCTGTGGTAAAGCAGTTTGCCCAATTGGTATCTTCCACATAATAACCTTGATAATCAGGGAGATAAAGATTTCATTGTTTCTGTTCTGACTTGTGTTTTATTTGTGAAGTTTACCATTTAGGCCCTAGGTAAACCGATTAAGTACTACAGTAGGATACTGATCATAGCGTTGTGTAGTGCTAGTTTGCAATTATCTTATGTTAAACATTTTACAGTTTTCGATTATGTTACTTTTAAACATCCTAAGCAAATTCGATCAAAAGATTTACAAATACTTTTATTATGTTTATAAAATTGTTTAGGCCTTTTAGGATTTCGGGCCCCTCTTGATTTTCACACTTTTGGTATGAATTATGAAAATACAAAATATAAACTATCTGTCTAGTTTTTTCAAAAGGAACATTATCAATGAAACGGTTGTCTGTTTATGAGATGGTAATGCTCAGCAACTGTTGGTAAGGTAATATAGTGACAATGTCATAGAGCGGTAAATATCATACTGTTTTTGTTCCATTTCTTTCAGTTTATGTTAAATATTTTTAAATATTTTACCAACAGATTTCCTTAAAAAGGTCTTATTCGAGCTGAAATTAATCACGATTTGCACATCGCCTGCAAAAAATATTCAAGCTTTTTTGCAAATTTAAAATTTTGAAAAGCATTGCAATATCTGTAAAATCATGCAAGTATGCACGATGCAGTAAATGATAAAATGCCAAACATGTAAAAATCCAGAAGAAAATCGCGAAATCAAAATAGGATTGGATAATATTACATAGGGTATGAACTAACACCAAAATACTCCCTCAACATTTCCCGAATTACCACTTAAACCAGATTAGCCATGAAGAATTGGCGCATTGTTTCAAATGTAATCAGTTTGTAGAAAATGTAATTGGCGCATTGTTTCAAATTGAATTAGTATGTAATAATTAAAACTGGCACATTGCTTTAAATAGAGTTAGTATATAGAAAGTAAAATTGGCGCAACCATTAAATAGAATTAGTATATAGAAAGTGAAATTGGCGCAATCGGTAAATAGAATTAGCATATAGAAAGTGAAATTGGCGCAATCATTTAATAGAATTAGCATATAGAAAGTGTAATTGGCGCAATCATTAAATAGAATTAGCATATAGAAAGTGTAATTGGCGCAATCATTAAATAGAATTAGTATATAGAAAGTGAAATTGGCGCAATCATTAAATATAATTAGTATATATAGAAATTGTAATTGGCGCAATCATTATCGAGCGCATTGCTTTCAGCACGAACATCGCTAACATATGTACATTTACAATGCTATTGCTGACCTTAGGACTTCATTGCGAAGTATTCCATTCATTCCATCCTCGTCAATGCTTCCATTGTCACTGCCCCGGCTCTCAATCGAAAATGGTGTATTTATTATGAATTGCCGTACCTTTTGAGGAGTGACATTATCAGGAATTGCCGTACCTTTTGAGACATGACATTATTAGGAATTACCGTACCTTTTGAGGAGTGACATTATCAGGAATTACCGTACCTTTTTAGATGTGACATTATCAGGAATTACCGTACCTTTTGAGACATGACATTATTAGGAATTACCGTACCTTTTGAGGCGTGACATTATCAGGAATTACCGTACCTTTTTAGATGTGACATTATCAGGAATTACCGTACCTTTTGATGCGTGACATAATCAGGAATTACCGTACCTTTTGAGGCGTGACATTATTAGGATTTGCCGTTCCTTTTAAGGCAAGACATTATTAGGTTTTGCCATACCTTAAGAGGCATGAAATTTTAAGGATTTGCCGTACCTTTTGAGGCGCAACATCTTTAGGATTTGCCGTACCTTTTGAGGCGTGACATTTTTAGGATTTGCCGTACCTTTTGAGGCGTGACATTTTTAGGATTTGCCGTACCCTTTTCAAGGCGGGTGTTGCAAAATGAAGCAGCGAAGTTATTCTTTTGGAAAATCTCGTCTTATGCTCCTTTGTCTTTTTCATCATTTAAACCGATCGTATTATTCCTATGTTGCCCTCACTTTATCGATCGTGTGCTAGAATTCTCTGGTTTTTAAGTTAAACAGAAATTCCACAGCCATGTATTTAAGATCTGATGGCTTTCTTTCTTTCTTTTTTTTTTTTTTTTGCGTTGCACTAGAGCCCTTATATAATACCATATCATCGTTATGCCCAAATAATTTATCCTATTCTTGTGTCCTTGAATTATGTTAAACTGCACACCATGTAAACATCAACGTGTATTTTATCAATTACTTGCTGTTTAGCTTCCCTCTTCACTAAACAATGCCTACCGTGAGATCAATCCAATGATACAAGACTTATGGCCTTCCTCAACTAACCAATTATGAAAATAAATGCAGACTTGGACGAAAATCGATAGATTTGAGGCACTGTATTAATTGTGCTTGAGTAATATTACATGATATCCGTTAACCGAACGACAAGTCTAAGTAGGCGAGCCTAAGCGGGCTAAATTCGACACCGTTTACTGGATCATAGAAACATAGCAAGGGAAGGAGCTAAACAGTCAAGTTTTTGTAACAGAAGTTACAGTATAGTTGATAACACGGGGTTAATTTTTCGAGGTTGTCCCAGTCAGAACTAGTACGTGGATATTAAATTTCGCGGTTGTCCCTGTCAGACCGAGTTCGTGGATATTAAATTTCGCGGTTGTTCAAGCCAGACCTAGTTCGTGGGTATTAAATTTCGCGGTTGTTCCAGCCAGACCTAGTTCGGTGGTATTAATTTCCGCGGTTGTCCCAGTCCGACCTAGCTCGTGAATTTTAAATTTCACTTTTGTCACAGTCAGACTGAGTTCGTGGGTATTTTATTTTACGGTTGTTCCTGTCAGACCTAGTTCGTGGGTATTAAATTTTGCGGTTGTCCGAGTTAGACCGAGTCCGTAGGTATTGAAGTTCACCAACTTGTAAACCTTGTTTGTTAATTTACATATTCGCTAGATACTTCTGTTCGCACTGTATTTATTGACTGCGAATATAGCGTGATAAAGTCCCCCGAGAAAACTATAGAGTAGATAGACTATAGAGTAGATAGACTTTAGATAGACTATAGAGAAGATAGACTATAGAGTAGATAGACTATAGAGTAGATAGATAGAGTATAGAGTACATAGAATATAGAGTAGATAGACTATAGAGTAGATAGAGTATAGAGTAGATAGACTATAGAGTGATAGACTATAGAGTAGATAGACTATAGAGTAGATAGAGTATAGAGTAGATAGACTATATAGTAGATAGACTATAGAGTAGATAGACTATAGAGTAGATAGACTATAGAGTAGATAGACTATAGAGTAGATAGACTATAGAGTTGATAGACTATAGAGTAGATAGACTATAGAGTAGATAGACTATAGAGTAGATAGACTATAGTGTAGATAGAGTATAGAGTAGATAGACTATAGAGTAGATAGAATATAGAGTAGATAGACTATAGAGTAGATAGAATATAGAGTAGATAGACTTTGGAGTAAATAGACTATAGAGCAGATAGACTATAGAGTAGATAGAATATAGCGTAGATAGACTATAGAGTTGATAGACTATAGAGTAGATAGAGTATAGAGTAGATAGAGTATAGAGTAGATAGAGTATAGAGTAGATAGAATATAGAGTAGGTAGACTATATAGTAGATAGACTATAGAGTAGATAGACTATAGAGTAGATAGACTATAGAGTAGATAGACTTTAGAGTAGATAGACTATAGAGTAGGTAGACTATATAGTGTAGATAGACTATAGAGTAGATAGACTATATAGTAGATAGACTATAGAGTAGATAGACTATAGAGTAGATAGATTATAGAGTTGATAGACTATAGAGTTGATAGACTATAGAGTAGATAGACTATAGAGTAGATAGACTATAGAGTAGATAGACTATACAGTAGGTAGACTATAGAGTTGATAGACTATAGAGTAGATAGACTATAGAGTTGATAGACTATATAGTAGATAGACTATAGATAGACTATAGAGTAGATAGACTATAGAGTAGGTAGACTATATAGAGTAGGTAGACTATAGAGTAGATAGACTATATAGTAGATAGACTATAGAGTAGATAGACTATAGAGTAGATAGACTATAGAGTAGGTAGACTATAGAGTAGATAGACTATATAGAGTAGATAGACTATAGAGTAGACAGACTATAGAGTAGAGAGACTATAGAGTAGATAGATTATAGAGTATATAGACTATAGAGTAGATAGATTATAGAGTTGATAGACTATAGAGTAGATAGACTATAGAGTAGATAGACTATAGAGTAGATAGACTATAGAGTAGATAGACTATAGAGTAGATAGACTATAGAGTTGATAGACTATAGAGTAGATAGACTATAGAGTAGATAGACTATAGAGTAGATAGAGTATAAAGTTGATAGACTATAGAGTAGAGAGACTATATAGTATAGATAGACTATAGAGTAGGTAGACTATAGAGTAGATAGACTATAGAGTAGATAGACTATATAGTAGATAGACTATAGAGTAGATAGACTATAGAGTAGATAGACTATAGAGTAGATAGACTATAGAGTAGAGAGAGTATAAAGTTGATCGACTATAGAGTAGATAGACTATATAGTAGATAGACTATAGAGTTGATAGACTATAGAGTAGATAGAGTAAAGAGTAGATATACTATAGAGTAGATAGAATATAGAGTAGATAGACTATAGAGTAGATAGACTATAGAGTAGGTAGACTATAGAGTAGGTAGACTATATAGAGTAGGTAGACTATAGAGTAGATAGACTATATAGTAGATAGACTATATAGTAGATAGACTATAGAGTTGATAGACTATAGAGTTGATAGACTATAGAGTAGGTAGACTATATAGAGTAGGTAGACTATATAGAGTAGGTAGACTATAGAGTAGATAGACTATATAGTAGATAGACTATATAGTAGATAGACTATATAGTAGATAGACTATAGAGTTGATAGACTATAGAGTTGATAGACTATAGAGTTGATAGACTATAGAGTAGATAGACTATAGAGTAGAGAGAGTATAAAGTTGATCGACTATAGAGTAGATAGACTATAGAGTTGATAGAATATAGAGTAGATAGACTAAAGAGTAGATAGAGTATAGAGTTGATAGACTATAGAGTAGATAGACTATAGAGTAGATAGACTATAGAGTAGATAGACTATAGTGTAGATAGAGTATAGAGTAGATAGACTATAGAGTAGATAGAATATAGAGTAGATAGACTATAGAGTAGATAGAATATAGAGTAGATAGACTTTGGAGTAAATAGACTATAGAGCAGATAGACTATAGAGTAGATAGAATATAGCGTAGATAGACTATAGAGTTGATAGACTATAGAGTAGATAGAGTATAGAGTAGATAGAGTATAGAGTAGATAGAGTATAGAGTAGATAGAATATAGAGTAGGTAAACTATATAGTAGATAGACTATAGAGTAGATAGACTATAGAGTAGATAGACTATAGAGTAGATAGACTATAGAGTAGATAGACTATAGAGTAGATAGACTTTAGAGTAGATAGACTATAGAGTAGGTAGACTATATAGTGTAGATAGACTATAGAGTAGATAGACTATATAGTAGATAGACTATAGAGTAGATAGACTATAGAGTAGATAGATTATAGAGTTGATAGACTATAGAGTTGATAGACTATAGAGTAGATAGACTATAGAGTAGATAGACTATAGAGTAGATAGACTATACAGTAGGTAGACTATAGAGTTGATAGACTATAGAGTAGATAGACTATAGAGTTGATAGACTATATAGTAGATAGACTATAGATAGACTATAGAGTAGATAGACTATAGAGTAGGTAGACTATATAGAGTAGGTAGACTATAGAGTAGATAGACTATATAGTAGATAGACTATAGAGTAGATAGACTATAGAGTAGATAGACTATAGAGTAGGTAGACTATAGAGTAGATAGACTATATAGAGTAGATAGACTATAGAGTAGACAGACTATAGAGTAGAGAGACTATAGAGTAGATAGATTATAGAGTATATAGACTATAGAGTAGATAGATTATAGAGTTGATAGACTATAGAGTAGATAGACTATAGAGTAGATAGACTATAGAGTAGATAGACTATAGAGTAGATAGACTATAGAGTTGATAGACTATAGAGTAGATAGACTATAGAGTAGATAGACTATAGAGTAGATAGACTATAGAGTAGATAGACTATAGAGTAGATAGAGTATAAAGTTGATAGACTATAGAGTAGAGAGACTATATAGTATAGATAGACTATAGAGTAGGTAGACTATAGAGTAGATAGACTATAGAGTAGATAGACTATATAGTAGATAGACTATAGAGTAGATAGACTATAGAGTAGATAGACTATAGAGTAGATAGACTATAGAGTAGATAGACTATAGAGTAGAGAGAGTATTAAGTTGATCGACTATAGAGTAGATAGACTATATAGTAGATAGACTATAGAGTTGATAGACTATAGAGTAGATAGAGTAAAGAGTAGATATACTATAGAGTAGATAGAATATAGAGTAGATAGACTATAGAGTAGATAGACTATAGAGTAGGTAGACTATAGAGTAGGTAGACTATATAGAGTAGGTAGACTATAGAGTAGATAGACTATATAGTAGATAGACTATATAGTAGATAGACTATAGAGTTGATAGACTATAGAGTTGATAGACTATAGAGTAGGTAGACTATATAGAGTAGGTAGACTATATAGAGTAGGTAGACTATAGAGTAGATAGACTATATAGTAGATAGACTATATAGTAGATAGACTATATAGTAGATAGACTATAGAGTTGATAGACTATAGAGTAGATAGACTATAGAGTAGAGAGAGTATAAAGTTGATCGACTATAGAGTAGATAGACTATAGAGTTGATAGAATATAGAGTAGATAGACTAAAGAGTAGATAGACTATAGAGTAGATAGAATATAGAGTAGATAGACTATATAGCAGATAGACTATAGAGTAAATAGACAATGTAGTAGATAGACTATAGAGTTGATAGACTATAGAATAGATAGATGGAAGTGGTTCTCTATGTTCTTGATAAAGGAAAGGATTTTTTTTCGAAATGTTTCGTTTTTCAATGTTTGTTAAATAATAATTAACACCAACCATCTTTCAAAATGATTGTGCTTGGATACAATGACTCGATTGTGCTGTAATGTGAAATCTCAAAATAGACATCCTTCGTCTGAGCACTTGCTTCAAATTGTTTCCAGTCATCATTAATTTGTTACAATACAAATTTAATGACAGTTTTGTCTTTAAATGCTTTTGAAAAAAATAGAGAATGTTCACGAAACAACGTATTCACAGTAAATGTGCAGTCTCCGTATCCAGAATCACAAGCATCTGGAATAGCCCGCAGACGCAAACACTAATATCCTTACCAGTATCGATATAGCTTGTTCGTCGCATTGAAGTTTTTTTTATAAAGTTAATATATTTAGCTCGTGGTTAAAAGGCATTCCAGTCTTTGTGTATACGACTTTATAATTGAATTTACAGCAGTTCACTTTCTTTGTACCAATGGAAAAATCGAATTTTTGACCCACCGCATGCGAAATCACTTTTCCTATCACATTACGTAATACTGGGATTGCTGAAGTAGCAACTTCCTTGCTTTGAGTGTCGATTGATTGGCCGATGACGTGGTTTCTTATTAGTTTTGAATAATACTAAAATAATTGGCTTGGCGGTCGACCTATATTGCTTCTAATTTGACAAGTTCACTTTGTTGTTGTCAATAAAACGCCTAAATCACAGAATCGAAATGTATTGATGAAAGGGGGATGATTTTTTTCTGGGGTGTAAAATTTCTAGAAGTATTCATCTGGATAACAAATAGCGAGTGAGACTGTTTTTCACTGATGTCGTTTATCTTTATAAATTTTTACTTTACAAGTTTTATATTGACGTTATGATATGTCCATGTTTTATATTAACGTTATGATATGTCAATGTTTTATATTAACGTTATGATATGTCCATGTTTTATATTGACGTTATGATATGTCCATGTTTTATGACGTTATGATATGTCCATGTTTTATATTAACGTTATGATATGTCCATGTTTTATGACGTTATGATATGTCCATGTTTTATGACGTTATGATATGTCCATGTTTTATATTGACGTTATGATATGTCCATGTTTTATGACGTTATGATATGTCCATGTTTTATGACGTTATGATATGTCCATGTTTTATATTAACGTTATGATACGTCCATGTTTTATATAAACGTTATGATATGTCCATGTTTTATATTGACGTTATGATATGTCCATGTTTTATGACGTTATGATATGTCCATGTTTTATATTGACGTTATGATATGTCCATGTTTTATGACGTTATGATATGTCCATGTTTTATGATGTTATGATATGTCCATGTTTTATATTGACGTTATGATATGTCAATGTTTTATGACGTTATGATATGTCCATGTTTTATGACGTTATGATATGTCCATGTTTTATATTAACGTTATGATACGTCCATGTTTTATATAAACGTTATGATATGTCCATGTTTTATATTGACGTTATGATATGTCCATGTTTTATGACGTTATGATATGTCCATGTTTTATATTGACGTTATGATATGTCCATGTTTTATGACGTTATGAGATGTCCATGTTTTATATTGACGTTATGATATGTCCATGTTTTATGACGTTATGATATGTCCATGTTTTATGACGTTATGATATGTCCATGTTTTATATTGACGTTATGATATGTCCATGTTTTATATTGACGTTATGATATGTCCATGTTTTATGACGTTATGATATGTCCAAGTTTTATATTGACGTTATGATATGTCCATGTTTTATATTGACGTTATGATATGCCCATGTTTTATATTGACGTTATGATATGTCCATGTTTTATGACGTTATGATATGTCAATGTTTTATATTAACGTTATGATATGTCCATGTTTTATATTGACGTTATGATATGTCCATGTTTTATATTGACGTTATGATATGTCCATGTTTTATGACGTTATGATATGTCAATGTTTTATATTAACGTTATGATATGTCCATGTTTTATGACGTTATGATATGTCCATGTTTTATGATGTTATGATATGTCCATGTTTTATGACGTTATGATATGTCCAAGCTTTATATTGACGTTATGATATGTCCATGTTTTATATTAACGTTATGATATGTCCGTGTTTTATATTGACGTTATGATATGTCCATGTTTTATATTGACGTTATGATATGTCCATGTTTTATGACGTTATGATATGTCCATGTTTTATATTAACGTTATGATATGTCCATGTTTTATGACGTTATGATATGTCCATGTTTTATATTGACGTTATGATATGTCCATGTTTTATGACGTTATGATATGTCCATGTTTTATGATGTTATGATATGTCCATGTTTTATGACGTTATGATATGTCCATGTTTTATATTGACGTTATGATATGTCCATGTTTTATGACGTTATGATATGTCAATGTTTTATATTGACGTTATGATATGTCAATGTTTTATATTAACGTTATGATATGTCAATGTTTTATGACGTTATGATATGTCAATGTTTTATGACGTTATGATATGTCCATGTTTTATATTAACGTTATGATATGTCCATGTTTTATGACGTTATGATATGTCCATGTTTTATATTAACGTTATGATATGTCCATGTTTTATGACGTTATGATATGTCCCTGTTTTATATTAACGTTATGATATGTCCATGTTTTATATTGACGTTATGATATGTCAATGTTTTATATTAACGTTATGATATGTCAATGTTTTATGACGTTATGATATATGTCCATGTTTTATATTAACGTTATGATATGTCCATGTTTTATATTGACGTTATGATATGTCCATGTTTTGTGACGTTATGATATGTCCATGTTTTATATTAACATTATGATATGTCCATGTTTTATGACGTTATGATATGTCCATGTTTTATGACGTTATGATATGTCCATGTTTTATATTAACGTTATGATATGTCCATGTTTTATATTAACGTTATGATATGTCCATGTTTTATATTGACGTTATGATCTGTCCGTGTTTTATATTAACGTTATGATATGTCCATGTTTTATGACGTTGTGATATGTCCATGTTTTATGACGTTATGATATGTCCATATTTTATATTGACGTTATGATATGTCCATGTTTTATGACGTCATGATATGTCAATGTTTTATGACGTTATGATATGTCCATGTTTTATATTGACATCATGTATTGGTATCATGTGGACGCTACGATACGTCCATGTATCATGTGGCCGCTATGACACGTCCATGTATTATGTGAACGCTATGGCACGCCCATGAATCATGTAGACGCTATGACACGTCTATGTATCATGTGGACGCTATGACATGTCCATGTATTATGTGGACGCTATGACACGTCAATGTATTATGTGGACGCCATGACACGTCCATGTATTATGTGGACACTATGACAAGTGTATCATGGGTCACCAGTAGCTTACTAACTCGGGCGAGTTCTCTTTAGCCTTGTCGTTCATGTATTACGTGGACGCTATGACACGTCCATGTATCATGTGGACACTATGACACGTTCATGTATTACGTGGACGCTATGACACGTCCATGTATCATGTGGACACTATGACACGTTCATGTATTACGTGGACGCTATGACACGTCCATGTATCATGTGGACACTATGACACGTTCGTGTATTACGTGGACGCTATGACACGTCCATGTATCATGTGGACGCTATGACACGTCCATGTATTATGTGAACGCTATGACACGTCCATGTATTATGTGGACGCTATGACACGTCAATGTATTATGTGAACGCTATGACACGTCCATGTATTATGTGGACACTATGACACGTTCATGTATTACGTGGACGCTATGACACGTCCATGTATCATGTGGACACTATGACACGTTCATGTATTACGTGGACGCTATGACACGTCCATGTATTATGTGGACGCTATGACACGTCAATGTATTATGTGGACGCCATGACACGTCCATGTATTATGTGGACACTATGACAAGTGTATCATGGGTCACCAGTAGCTTACTAACTCGGGCGAGTTCTCTTTAGCCTTGTCGTTCATGTATTACGTGGACGCTATGACACGTCCATGTATCATGTGGACACTATGACACGTTCATGTATTACGTGGACGCTATGACACGTCCATGTATCATGTGGACACTATGACACGTTCATGTATTACGTGGACGCTATGACACGTTCATGTATTACGTGGACGCTATGACACGTCCATGTATTACGTGGACGCTATGACACGTTCATGTATTACGTGGACGCTATGACACGTCCATGTATTACGTGGACGCTATGACACGTCCATGTATCATGTGGACGCTATGACACGTCGACGTTATATATGGACCCCCATTGACTTGTGTATCTAATTCCGGACAGATGTTTGAGTGGGCTATACTCGCTACAAAAGACAATCACTTCAGGGTCGATTAAACGATTAAATAGGGAGAAGATGACGCACTAATATTTTTAAGTTGGCTGAATGTTTTATAAAAAGTTTAAACCGTATATGTGATATCATATTTCACCGACTTCATTCGTTCTAGGCTGTACATGTATCGATAACGTAAGTCCTTAAACAGCACCGAGATTTGGCCTAAATCGATCGCATAACTGCGCAGAGAAAACATCAATCAATCCTACAAGCTGTCGTAAGTTTACGATTTCTTTTAAAGTAATTAGCGGTGTCAGAATTGATAACCTGTTTTCTGTCGGCGTATCTAATTGTCTTTACAATAAACCACCGGCCGAAGGGAAAACATGATGGCGAGAGACCCATCAATGTCTACCGCCTCCTGAAGGAGGTAGTAAAATAATTCCTGATTTAAAGTTTAACATTCTGTCACAGGGTAGAGTTCCATACGTGACAAAATACACATGCACACAAAACAAAGAAAGAAGCAAATGGGCATATTTCACTCCCAATAAGTGACAAAATACACACAAGATAATGAAGAGGTCGATTAATGTATTTTGCAATTTTAAATTTTCTGACGATTCCCAGAAACATTTGTGCCATTGTGTCTATTAAAACTGATCTTCTGGGCTATTTTTAGAATAACGATTTTATTAACAAATCGGTATTGTAAATGACACATAACAAATCTCGGATTGATTTTCGGAGTATGAAAAATACTAATCGACTTGGCGAGGGTTATTAATTGGAACCGGGCTTATTAATTTGGATAACATTAAGGTGGATAATCTTGCAACTATTTCAATTTGATACATGTACCAGGAAACAAGGGGAAAATAAGCTGAAATGTAACCCAACATTAACTTTGATTATCCAGCCGGATAGAGACGAGGATTTTAATGGCACATTATTCCGAATTAGTTTAAGATTACTTGCAGACTGGTTTCCAGATTATAATACCCATATGTAAATACAAAATGCGACAGTTGCACTTTCTTAAACATACGACACGCCCTGAATGAAGCTAACAAGTCCCCTTAGGCTCATTATAATACGGTTACATCGCACGTATATAGCTCCAGTTTTCGACTATCATCCTTATGTTGGTCTATCCGCCGAGCAATGAAAGTTACGACGTCAAACACATTTAATTTCCTTCAGGTGGCGCATATTACGACAGCATATTAAGCAGTTAATTTTAATTTCTCTATGAACGTCATAGTAGAAATTTTAAAAACATTCTATTTGTTTCGTTAAGCATTAGAGAATCTATATTATACATAAGAATAGTTAAGATACTCTCTTCAGAAAATGTGTTCAGTCACGAAATGTTATCGTCGGTAGAATTGGGTAAAAACAGGGACATACAATAATACGTTATGTATGCCCATGGTAAAAATTAATAATGTATTATAAAACAGTTTTTATAAGTTTGTAAATGCAAAAATTAACAATTGCTACTTCGTGTGTTCCTTTTCGTTTAATCTTTGCATTTAGAAGTTCACAATCATAAACTTTATCGGTGAACGATTTTGGTAGACTGAACAAATGTAATATAGAGCACTTTTAATTTGTACTTACATATATACAGGCATGAAATGAAGATATACAACATTACACCAAAAATATCATATGTGCAACATTGCAACGTGCAGTTTTCCATGATATGAGTTTAATTCGCAGACTACGCCATTGCCGAGTCACATCCTGACACTACCTGGGGAGCAAGTGTCAACAAATGGTCTGATTTGAAAACCGCGGAGTAGAACGGGTTCAGACAAAGAATATCAAAAATGACGAATTACAATATATATATATATACATGTAACTACACTTTCGGGCAGGGAGATAAACATGAAAGGATCCGGAAGTAAGTACATAGTCTCCATTGTATCTCTAAAATATAAATGGAACAGTACTGCCAACGTTACAGTATGACTGGGAGAGGGGGAGAAATGGTACCACGGTTTAGAGTGAGGTATTACTGGGGGGGGGGGGGGGGGGGGGGGGGGGGGGGGTCACGACTGCACTTCTGTAATGAACAGCTGATTGTAATAACATATGACGATAAGGCCGTTAGGACTGTGTATGTTAGGATAAGTACAGCATTACTAAATCTGTAAATACAATTCAAGATTGACATAAGACACGAAAAATCGTCCTGTGTGACCAGTATGTGATATGACGCCTAATGTAATGTAATGTGATATATATGTAATAAATATCACATCAGTAGACACATACATGTGTATAAAGACGCCAAAATAGTCCAAATATGTGACGTGTCACATGGGACAGTTTCAAAAATAAAGGGGGTGAACTTTTTAACACTAATCGAGTGACTAATAAAGTTTTTGACACAACCAAAAACAGTTAATCATTATACTGAACTGACATGTATTTAAATGTTAACATTACTGATAGTTAGTACATTGTAGGAGGAAGTTTAGGGTATATTCAGCAAACTTATTGCAAGGACACGTAATGGCAATGACAAAGATTTTATTCTCATAAACATATAAAGTGTCGAGAGAATTACATACAAAATCGTACAGGACATGTGATATAATACATGATAGATTTGTTAAGCAAGAGATTATCTTAAATAGTGTTGAGTCGTATACTTATTTGCTTGATTAATTTCACAAGAATGTTCGGGGTCTTTCTTAATAGTATTTAGATATATACATCTTAAGACTATCGACTAAGTTCCGTGTGTATGGGTGACTATTGATGGAGCTGTCTTCATTCACAGTCGTACGTGATGGATCAGAGGAACACCTGCTGTTAGAAAGGATTGTTTTCCATTTATAAAACCTTGACAGCGATATTATACTTAGTCTAAAAACCAAATTAAACGATTTCCTGCGATTCCGAGCGATATTAATTTAGAAAGAAAGACTTGAAGAACCGCATTGCTGATATCACGGAATGTCATTGTGATTCCTTTATCTTTATCCAAAACAGAGAAAATACCATTAGAATTAGATATCGTTGTTTTATTTAAGCATCAATCTACTTTCTTTAGAAAGCCTATAACAAATGATTTTAGACAAACTGAATATCGCACTATATTTATGTTGTTGTTATACGTCTGTAACATTGCTATCACATGTCGCGCTGTCCATGGGATCTACACAGGCAATATGTCTTCACGTGAATTTCACGTGAAGTTCACGTGAAAAGCGGTAAAAAAGTGAATTTCACGTGAAATTTTTCACGTAAATTTCACGTGAATTTCACGTGAAATTTTTGTCCATTTGATTTTTATATGCTGTTTTTTTCACGTGAAATTCATGTGAATTTTTTCACGTGAAATTCACGTGAAGAAACATTGGCTGTGTATGCTTATGACCACGAGTACGAGCAGCAATGATATAATTTGGGGACATATGTTTGAAATGAAATTTTATTTAATATTTATTCTGTTTTTACCAGAGAACTGTATTTACAAACCTTGGAGAGTTAGCTCAGAATTCAGAAACTATCATCATAGTTATAACTTTATAGCTCTAATTTTTCTTTGAAACTACATTTTTAGTGGTATTTCCAGTGTTCATCCAGTTTGTACTCGAACTGTTAAACTCTGACCTCGTGTCGACCACATTCGGTGGGAGGTTCTTTCCTTCATGAAGGAATGTTTTGTAGTTCGAGGGTTGGGGCGATATTGCTGTATTACTGAAGCGATGATATGGTTTGGGTATATGGTTAGATTGATGATATGGTTTAGGTATATGGTTAGGTTGATGATATGGTTTGGGTTTATGGTAGGATCGGTGATAATTTTTGGGTATATGGTAGGAGCGATGATATGGTTTGGGTATATGGTTAGATTGATGATATGGTTTGGGTATATGGTTGGATTGATGATATGGTTTGGGTTTATGGTTGGATTGATGGTATGGTTTGGGTTTATGGCAGAAGCGATGATATGGTTTGGGTATATGGTAGGAGCGATGATATGGTTTGGGTATATGGTAGGAGAGATGGTATGGTTTGGGTATATGGTTAGATTGATGATATGGTTTGGGTATATGGTTGGAGCGATGATATGGTTTGGATATATGGTTGGAGCGATGATATGGTTTGGATATATGGTAGGATCGGTGATATAGATTTGGGTATATGGTAGGAGAGATGGTATGGTTTGGGTATATGGTTAGATTGATAATATGGTTTGGATATATGGTTGGATTGATTATATGGTTTGGGTTTATGGTAGAAGCGATGATATGGTTTGGGTATATGGTTGGATTGATGATATTGTTTGGGTATATGGTAGGATCAATGATTTTTTGAATCATTTATAACGATATTTGAACAAGTTGCAGATTAAATGTATAACGCATACCCACCCGATATAGATTTTCGCCAACAGTAACGTAGTATACAGAGCTCTTATCACAGACAGGTTGATGACAATAGTCCGTATGTACCGTATTATTTGTCATTTTGTATTGTCTGACGGCTTACAAAAGTAGCATTTACCCAATAACATGATGTCGTGTGCCGCCATTACTGAACCAGTATATCACAAGTACACATACCATTTTAAAGCCAAAATGTTTACAGCCGGGGTCACATGAGGACGGGTGCCTAGCTGGATTCAAAAACGAAAGACATCAGTAGACAAAAGATATAAGCAACTATTTCCTAAATAAAAAGTTATATATATATAATTGAACAAAAAAGTCGTGGAAAGTTTTCAATTAGATACAACAAACCTGGTTGGAGATTTCTTCGAACCTTTCTCAGCCATCACTAGGCGTTTCTATGGATAGTGTTTACAAATCACGGTGAGAAAGGCGCTTGTAGCCAATGTACGAGCGGTACGAGTATGTCATACACATATTCTCCCTTCATACAGTACCTAGAGTATTGACTATGTGTACATGTATAATGCTGGCAGATCGCGATTGTAAATAAAACCTTGAAATTGATTTTACTTACTCATCATCTGTATTACTCAGAGCCCCATACTAGAGCTTACAGCGTTAGTAAACCTTGCTAATTGAGTCGCCGATCTTTTCTAACGCAAGCATTTAAGATATTAAATCTTTTTATTCGGCTACGTTTATTACGCGACGAACTGCATGACATTCAATTACGACTGGAGCACTTTATGAATTGGAGACGCCAGACAGGCACAGTTCTCTACAACATGACCTAGTCTGTCGGTAGTCTCTACAATATGACCTAGCCTGTCGGTAGTCACTTAAGCATTGAACGGCTTTCAGTTGGCATTCATATTGACTAGGCAAATTCCATGAAGCGCGCTAGCGCTCCATGTTGAATTTGCCTCTGTCCAGTTGGCATTCATATTGACTATGAATGCCAACTGAAAGCCGTTCAATGCTTCTATTTACCATCCGCGATTTTTTATTTGTGATGCGATTTTTTTTTGAAATTTTCAAATTCAAATTTCAGTTGGCAGTTCATAAGCTGGTGAAGTCGCAACTGAATTGGTAGGGTTATATAGTGGCAGTGCCATACAATGGTAAATATTACAATATGACCTAGCCTGTCGGTAGTCACTACTATATGACCTAGCCTGTCGTTAGTCACTACAATATGACCTGTCGGTAGTCACTACAATATGACCTAGCCTGTCGGTAGTCACTACAATATGACCTAGCCTGTCGGTAGTCACTATAATATGACCTAGTCTGTCGGTAGTCACTACAATATGACCTAGCCTGTCGGTAGTCACTACAATATGACCGAGCCTGTCAATAGTCACTACAATATGACCTGTCGGTAGTCACTACAATATGACCTAGCCTGTCGTTAGTCACTACAATATGACCTAGCCTGTCGGTAGTCACTACAATATGACCTGTCGGTAGTCACTACAACATGACCTAGCCTGTCGGTAGTCACTACAATATGACCTAGCCTGTCGTTAGTCACTACAATATGACCTGTCGATAGTCTCTACAATATGACCTAGCCTGTCAGTAGTCACTACAATATGACCCAGCCTGTCGGTAGTTACTACAACATGACCTGTCGGTAGTCACTACAATATGACCTAGCCTGTCGGTAGTCACTACAATATGACCTAGCCTGTCGGTAGTTACTACAATATGACCTAGTCTGTCAATAGTCACTACAATATGGCCTAGCCTGTCGTTAGTCACTACAATAAGACCTAGCCTGTCGGTAGTCACTACAATATGACCTAGACTGTCGGTAGTCACTACAATATGACCTAGCCTGTCGTTAGTCACTACAATAAGACCTAGCCTGTCGGTAGTCACTACAATATGACCTGTCGGTAGTCATTACAATATGACCTAGTCTGTCGGTAGTTACTACAATATGACTTAGCCTGTCGTTAGTCACTACAATATGACCTAGCCTGTCGGTAGTCACTACAATATGACCTAGCCTGTCGGTAGTCACTACAACATGACCTAGCCTGTCGGTAGTCACTACAATATGGCCTAGCCTGTCGGTAGTCACTACTATATGACCTAGCCTGTCGGTAGTCACTAATATATGACCTAGCCTGTCGTTAGTCACTACAATATGACCCAGCCTGTCGGTAGTCACTACAATATGACCTAGCCTGTCGGTAGTCACTAAAATATGACCTAGCCTGTCAGTAGTCTCTACAATATGACCTAGCCTGTCAGTAGTCACTACAATATGACCTAGCCTGTCGGTAGTCACTACAATATGACCTAACCTGTCGGTAGTCACTACAATATGACGTAGCCTGTCAATAGTCACTACAATATGACCTAGCCTGTCGGTAGTCACTACAATATGACCTAGCCTGTCGGTAGTCACTACAATATGACCTAACCTGTCGGTAGTCACTACTATATGACCTAGCCTGTCGGTAGTCACTACAATATGACCTGTCGGTAGTTACTACAATATGACCTAGTCTGTCTATAGTCTCTACAATATGACCTAGCCTGTCGGTAGTCACTACAATATGACCTGTCGGTAGTCACTACAATATGACCTAGCCTGTCGGTAGTCACTACAATATGACCTAGCCTGTCGGTAGTCACTACAATATGACCTAGCCTGTCGGTAGTCATACAATATGACCTAGCCTGTCGGTAGTCACTACAATATGACCTGTCGGTAGTCACTACAATATGACCTGTCGGTAGTCACTACAATATGACCTGTCGGTAGTCACTACAATATGACCTGTCGGTAGTCACTACAATATGACCTAACCTGTCGGTAGTCACTACTATATGACCTAGCCTGTCGGTAGTCACTACAATATGACCTAGCCTGTCGGTAGTCACTACAATATGACGTAGACTGTCGGTAGTCACTACAATATGACCTAGCCTGTCGGAAGTCAATACAATATGACCTGTCGGTAGTCACTACAATATGACCTAGCCTGTCTGTAGTCACTACTATATGACCTAGCCTGTCGGTAGTCACTACAATATGACCTAGCCTGTCGGTAGTCACTACAATATGACCTAGCTTGTCGTTAGTCACTACAATATGACCTAGCCTGTCGGTAGTCACTACAATATGACCTGTCGGTAGTCACTACAACATGACCTAGCTTGTCGTTAGTCACTACAACATGACCTAGCCTGTCGTTAGTCACTACAATATGACCTGTCGGTAGTCACTACAATATGACCTAGCTTGTCGTTAGTCACTACAACATGACCTAGCCTGTCGGTAGTCACTACAATATGACCTGTCGGTAGTCACTACAATATGACCTAGCCTGTCGGTAGTCACTACAATATGACCTAGCCTGTCGGTAGTCACTACAATATGACCTGTCGATAGTCACTATAATATGACCTGTCGGTAGTCACTACAATATGACCTAGTCTGTCGATAGTCTCTACAATATGACCTAGCCTGTCAGTAGTCACTACAATATGACCTAGCCTGTCGGTAGTCACTACAATATGACCTAGTCTGTCGGTAGTCACTACAACATGACCTAGCCTGTCGGTAGTCACTACAATATGACCTAGCCTGTCGATAATCACACTAAATTCGTTGGTAATATTTTGGTGGGAAATAATATGCCTTTAGAAAAAATGCGACGGAACCCAATTGTAAATTCAATATTCCTGTACCGAAACCCTGAATGCCGTGCCGCTTATCACATTCCTCTTGGTTGTTCAACAAACATAATTGCTTTACAATTTGAAAAAAAAAGGAAATATTATGAGTTTTCGTTGAGTTTTCGTTTTTTATTTGTATAGGATATTTTGTCTCATTTACATGTAACCTGCGTTCTGCATGTCACCTAGTCCAGAAACATCTATATCCGCTTAAATACTACGCCCTGACAGTGACACAGAACTTAAGTTTCGACGACGTCACCTAATGCATGAATTTCAATGTACATATCCTTGTTAACAAAAAACTTGCAAGAGCAAATTGAATTGACATCAACTGACTTCTATTTATATTTTCTGATTCGTAGAGATATGTTCCCCGTACAGCCGTATCGACTGATCTGTACATGTAGAATGTAACTACATTGATTGTAGGTCCAAAGAAGTCATCGGAATCAATATTTAGTCATTTCTAATAGAAACATGCAACTTGATATTGCAGACATATTATATCCCGTCTACGCCATTCAGAAGTCTCAAAAACATCCGTAAATCAAAGTTCATGACTCACACAGTTAGAACAGCTGGTATGAATTGGATTCTACAGCCCTATATACCATGTACAAAATAACACATCCGCGTCGGTACATTAAAATCATCATTTTTCCGTCGTCTGAATATTATATCCAACACTGACCTGTCGTCCGTACACTATATACATCACTGACCTGTCGTCCATACACTATATACATCACTGACCTGTCGTCTGTACACTATATACATCACTGACCTGTAGTCCGTACACTATATACATCACTGACCTGTCGTCCGTACACTATATACATCACTGACCTGTAGTCCGTACACTATATACATCACTGACCTGTCGTCCGTACACTATATACATCACTGACCTGTCGTCCGTACACTATATACATCACTGACCTGTCGTCCGTACACTATATACATCACTGACCAGTCGTCCGTACACTATATACATCACTGACCTGTCGTCCATACACTATATACATCACTGACCTGTCGTCCGTACACTATATACATCACTGACCTGTCGTCCGTACACTATATACATCACTGACCTGTCGTCCGTACACTATATACATCACTGACCTGTCGTCTGTACACTATATACATCACAGACCTGTCGTCCGTACACTATATACATCACAGATATGTCGTCCGTACACTATATACATCACTGACCTGTCGTCCGTACACTATATACATCACTGACCTGTCGTCCGTACACTATATACATCACAGACCTGTCGTCCGTACACTATATACATCACTGACCTGTCGTCCGTACACTATATATATCACAGACCTGTCGTCCGTACACTATATACATCACTGACCTGTCGTCCGTACACTATATACATCACTGATCTGTCGTCTGTACACTATATACATCACTGATCTGTCGTCTGTACACTGTATATACCACAGAACTGTCGTACATACATTGTATACTATACAGATATAAACATCCATGACCTGTCGTCCGAACAAAAACATTCGACCTTTATAAAGAGATGGATTTGTTTGCGAAAATGTAACTCCCATTATCATCTTTCGACAATTTTCAATCTACAATCTGTTTTGTTTATTAGATTGGATCTGTCCCTTGTTATCGTGTAGTGAATGATGAATGCTAAAAACATGGCAGTGATGGGAATGTTTCTGTGATTTGAAATGTCGCGTCGACTGCTGATGATAAGGGATGTTAGGGACCACTCTGATGATAACAGTCATGTTCTCAGATTTACGAGTAAATGTCGCGTATTGATAAGCAATTATTAAATCAGAAATTGATGGAAAAGTTCGATATAATTCTATTTTGTATACAGCTGTATACCTACCCCCGTGCACCTCATCATTTTGTGTACGGCTGTATACCTACCCCCGTACACCTCATCATTTTGTGTACGGCTGTATACCTACCCCCGTACACCTCATCATTTTCTGTACGGCTGTATACGTTCCATCGTTCACCTGATCATTTTTATTTCGTCCCGATGAAACGTTCGTTAAGCTTATGTAACCAAGGAGATGTTTTCATACTGCAAATTGCTCGCCACCTCCGTAGTACAAATTTCCTTTTGTACGGTATGTACATTCACTTTATCAATCTAGGCATGTTGGCGAGTAATGAAATGGCCAGTTTGTAAACAGTGTTATGTCCATGGTAATGTGATAGAGTACACAGTGACAAACATGGCAATAGACAGACATAAATTAGTCAATATAACCAGTTGGCACTGAACCGAGCCTAATCGACATAGCAATGATCACCGTAATGACCATTGTAATAGACAGGCACCAAGTTGTGAAACAAGTCAATCAGACAAATGATCAATCAATGAAACTGAGTCGGCGTGCCAGCGATTAGTCGGGGCAAACTGACCGGGACAGTTCTTTCATGACGTTGGTAAAATGGACCCGTCGAATGAAGATTGTGCCCACATAATTTACCCTGATTAATGTTGAAAGTCAGTCTAACACTTGAATTCCTAGATATTAACTTAACCGTCCAGCCCTGGATAATCAAATTGAGCCAACTATTTCCACACTCAGACTGATCGGTAAAAGTACGTGACATCCGGGTAAGTATACTAAAGCAATTGCCAAAACATAAAATGTCGATTGTACAAATTGATTACAGACATTTGTTAAAGTACAATTTGTAATGAGATCTAGTGTTGGTGAACCCTCGCCATCAGTACATATTCAGCCAGACTATGACACGTTACTGTGACAGTATGTCTAGGTTGTGTTATGGCTCAGTCCTACATTTTCAATGTAAGACGATTATTTGATATACATGTATATCGAAATTATGTTGTAAACATCTGTGTTATTAACTAGCAAATACCACAACACCCAAATTCATTTCTTTAAAAAGCAAGGTAAAAGGCCGAAGAGGGTGACGTGTGTTTGGTATGAACACCCAACCAGAAACTACGGTACAACAGGAAGTGTAGACTGGCCACCAGACCCTAAGTTGATTTGTTAAGAATTGCCAAGCTAAATTCTAATACTAGATTATCTGCCCCTAGTTTGAAACTTGTATCCTAGGGATCAAAATCATAAAGCTCAATTTTATTTATAGTTTTAATATTCTAGAGACAGGGGGCCAGTCTACAGGAAGTGTATCATTTTTCTGCTCACAACATGTTAAGTTTACCTCATACCTGTAGACCTTTTAGGGGTCGACCGGATATCCTTGTCGCCCTGCCAATTCGTAATCAGATAGCGAGCTCGAACTCGATAGCGAAAATGAGGTACGGACAGAAAATATTCTTCAACAGCTTTAAAGTTACACACTGCAAACATGGTAAGGGTTTCTTGTTTTTGTTTGTTGTATCTATCGTATACATGTGTTAGCATAACGAGCCGGAGACCCGGATATCGTAGACGATACACCTTCCGGATGTTATATACACAAATTGAAGTAACTCCTCCATCATGGAGACTGTACAATCACTATGGTTATGACGAACACGTGTAAGGACACTGATACGGGTCGCGTTAACTCCAAACAGACTTCGGTTAGAGCAGGTTCCTGTTAATGGGAAGTAGACGGGCGTGTCACTACCTGTAACATTAGGGAGGCTTGTACTATGGTTTGGGGAAGGTTTTCGAGCTAATTCATGCATACGTAGGTATCGTGGGGTCTTCCCCGAACACCAACTCTGGTTAAGGTGGGGTGTTTACACAGGGTTTAAGGTGTGTTGATAGGGAGTTATAGTCTGTTACAGAAATATCTGTTAGATGTGTAGTACACACAGCGATTGAAAATTATTTGCGCAGGCACAGGTTTACGTTCATTATTTGAAATCACTTTACCATATTCTAGATATCATAACAGTGCATGTCAAAAGATTAAACTACATTGGACAGCAATAAATTACTTCAAGTTTCCGCTCAAGTTTAGAATTTCAAATTGATTTGAATCTGTTGCGACGGTTAAAATAATCAATAGAAAACCCACAAAGAAATTTATGTAAATTAGGCAGAAAATAAAAACTTCTAACATTCCTCATCCTGTATTTTTGTGATGATTTATACATTTAATGAAAATCAATAATGACGAAAAAAAACTCCATTGGCAAACATCTAGCTGATGTTGGAAGACCATCAACTTTGTAATCTTAAGTTTTTTAAAGGAATTGTTTGCTTGAATGCAGAGTCAGTAAAACATAACTTGAATAATGTGTCATACCGTTCCATTTGATGTTCTACATGGAATTGTCTATAATTCAAGCGGATGTTCTCCGCGTTCCTTGTTTGAGATCAAAGTGGTCTCTGCTACTCAAACATACATGCATTGTATGTGATTATGTTTCCATTTAAATGGTTGTTTCATACCGGGTCTTTAATTTGATTTTAATGTCAGGTTGAGCAATAACAGGATTTAGAAAGAACAACAAATTTTCTTTATGAATCCATAATTGATAAGTGCATTCCACAACAAAAGTATCTCCTCTTTTAAATTTACAACACAATAACTTTTTAACTTTGTATACTCCGGTGTTAGGGACCAACAAACCGATTGTTTTAACTTTGTATACTCCCGGTATTAGGGACCAACAAACCGATTGTTTTAACTTTGTATACTCCGGTGTTAGAGACCAACCAACAGATTGTTTTAACTTTGTATACTCCGGTGTTAGGGACCAACAAACCGATTGTTTTAACTTTGTATACTCCCGATATTAGGGACCAACCAACAGATTGTTTTAACTTTGTATACTCCCGGTGTTAGAGACCAACCAACCGATTGTTTTAACTTTGTATACTCCGGTGTTAGAGACCAACAAACCGATTGTTTTAACTTTGTATACTCCGGTATTAGGGACCAACAAACCGACAGATTGTTTTAACTTTGTATACTCCCGGTGTTAGGGACCAACAAACCGACAGATTGTTTTAACTTTGTATACTCCCGGTATTAGGGACCAACCAACAGATTGTTTTAACTTTGTATACTCCCGGTATTAGGGACCAACCAACAGATTGTTTTAACTTTGTATACTCCGGTATTAGGGACCAACCAACAGATTGTTTTAACTTTGTATACTCCGGTGTTAGGGACCAACCAACCGATTGTTTTAACTTTGTATACTCCCGGTATTAGGGACCAACCAACCGATTGTTTTAACTTTGTATACTCCCGGTATTAGGGACCAACCAACCGATTGTTTTAACTTTGTATACTCCCGGTATTAGGGACCAACCAACCGACAGATTGTTTTAACTTTGTATACTCCGGTGTTAGAGACCAACAAACCGATTGTTTTAACTTTGTATACTCCCGGTATTAGAGACCAACAAACAGATTGTTTTAACTTTGTATACTCCCGGTATTAGAGACCAACAAACAGATTGTTTTAACTTTGTATACTCCGGTATTAGGGACCAACCAACCGACAGATTGTTTTAACTTTGTATACTCCGGTGTTAGGGACCAACAAACCGATTGTTTTAACTTTGTATACTCCGGTATTAGGGACCAACCAACAGATTGTTTTAACTTTGTATACTCCGGTATTAGGGACCAACCAACCGACAGATTGTTTTAACTTTGTATACTCCGGTATTAGGGACCAACAAACCGATTGTTTTAACTTTGTATACTCCCGGTATTAGGGACCAACCAACCGATTGTTTTAACTTTGTATACTCCCGGTATTAGAGACCAACCAACCGATTGTTTTAACTTTGTATACTCCGGTGTTAGAGACCAACAAACCGATTGTTTTAACTTTGTATACTCCGGTATTAGGGACCAACCAACAGATTGTTTTAACTTTGTATACTCCGGTATTAGGGACCAACCAACCGACAGATTGTTTTAACTTTGTATACTCCGGTATTAGGGACCAACAAACCGATTGTTTTAACTTTGTATACTCCCGGTATTAGGGACCAACCAACCGATTGTTTTAACTTTGTATACTCCCGGTATTAGAGACCAACCAACCGATTGTTTTAACTTTGTATACTCCCGGTATTAGGGACCAACAAACCGATTGTTTTAACTTTGTATACTCCCGATATTAGGGACCAACCAACCGATTGTTTTAACTTTGTATACTCCGGTGTTAGGGACCAACAAACAGATTGTTTTAACTTTGTATACTCCGGTATTAGAGACCAACAAACAGATTGTTTTAACTTTGTATACTCCCGGTATTAGAGACCAACAAACAGATTGTTTTAACTTTGTATACTCTGGTATTAGGGACCAACAAACCGATTGTTTTAACTTTGTATACTCCGGTATTAGGGACCAACAAACCGATTGTTTTAACTTTGTATACTCCCGATATTAGGGACCAACCAACAGATTGTTTTAACTTTGTATACTCCCGGTATTAGGGACCAACCAACCGATTGTTTTAACTTTGTATACTCCGGTATTAGGGACCAACAAACCGATTGTTTTAACTTGGTATACTCCCGGTATTAGGGACCAACAAACCGATTGTTTTAACTTTGTATACTCCCGGTATTAGGGACCAACAAACCGATTGTTTTAACTTTGTATACTCCGGTGTTAGGGACCAACCAACAGATTGTTTTAACTTTGTATACTCCGGTGTTAGGGACCAACCAACCGATTGTTTTAACTTTGTATACTCCGGTATTAGGGACCAACAAACCGATTGTTTTAACTTGGTATACTCCCGGTATTAGGGACCAACAAACCGATTGTTTTAACTTTGTATACTCCGGTGTTAGGGACCAACAAACCGATTGTTTTAACTTTGTATACTCCGGTATTAGGGACCAACCAACAGATTGTTTTAACTTTGTATACTCCGGTATTAGGGACCAACCAACCGATTGTTTTAACTTTGTATACTCCGGTATTAGGGACCAACAAACCGATTGTTTTAACTTGGTATACTCCCGGTATTAGGGACCAACAAACCGATTGTTTTAACTTTGTATACTCCGGTGTTAGGGACCAACCGACCAACCGATTGTTTTAACTTTGCATACTCCCGGTATTAGAGACCAACAAACCGATTGTTTTAACTTTGTATACTCCCGGTATTAGGGACCAACCGACAGATTGTTTTAACTTTGTATACTCCGGTGTTAGAGACCAACCAACCGATTGTTTTAACTTTGTATACTCCCGGTATTAGGGACCAACCGACCGATTGTTTTAACTTTGTATACTCCCGGTATTAGGGACCAACAAACCGATTGTTTTAACTTTGTATACTCCCGGTGTTAGAGACCAACCAACCGATTGTTTTAACTTTGTATACTCCCGGTATTAGGGACCAACCAACCGATTGTTTTAACTTTGTATACTCCGGTATTAGGGACCAACAAACCGATTGTTTTAACTTTGTATACTCCCGGTATTAGAGACCAACCAACCGATTGTTTTAACTTTGTATACTCCGGTGTTAGAGACCAACAAACCGATGTTAGAGACCAACCAACAGATTGTTTTAACTTTGTATACTCCGGTATTAGAGACCAACAAACCGATTGTTTTAACTTTGTATACTCCCGGTATTAGGGACCAACCAACCGATTGTTTTAACTTTGTATACTCCGGTATTAGGGACCAACCAACCAACCGATTGTTTTAACTTTGTATACTCCCGGTATTAGAGACCAACCAACCGATTGTTTTAACTTTGTATACTCCCGGTATTAGGGACCAACCAACAGATTGTTTTAACTTTGTATACTCCCGGTATTAGGGACCAACCGACCGATTGTTTTAACTTTGTATACTCCCGGTATTAGGGACCAACCGACCGATTGTTTTAACTTTGTATACTCCCGGTATTAGGGACCAACAAACCGATTGTTTTAACTTTGTATACTCCCGGTGTTAGAGACCAACCAACCGATTGTTTTAACTTTGTATACTCCCGGTATTAGGGACCAACCAACCGATTGTTTTAACTTTGTATACTCCGGTATTAGGGACCAACAAACCGATTGTTTTAACTTTGTATACTCCCGGTATTAGAGACCAACCAACCGATTGTTTTAACTTTGTATACTCCGGTGTTAGAGACCAACAAACCGATGTTAGAGACCAACCAACAGATTGTTTTAACTTTGTATACTCCGGTATTAGAGACCAACAAACCGATTGTTTTAACTTTGTATACTCCCGGTATTAGGGACCAACCAACCGATTGTTTTAACTTTGTATACTCCGGTATTAGGGACCAACCAACCAACCGATTGTTTTAACTTTGTATACTCCCGGTATTAGAGACCAACCAACCGATTGTTTTAACTTTGTATACTCCCGGTATTAGGGACCAACCAACAGATTGTTTTAACTTTGTATACTCCCGGTATTAGGGACCAACCGACCGATTGTTTTAACTTTGTATACTCCGGTGTTAGAGACCAACCAACAGATTGTTTTAACTTTGTATACTCCCGGTATTAGGGACCAACCAACCGATTGTTTTAACTTTGTATACTCCCGGTATTAGAGACCAACAAACCGATTGTTTTAACTTTGTATACTCCCGGTATTAGGGACCAACAAACCAACCGATTGTTTTAACTTTGTATACTCCGGTATTAGGGACCAACCGACCGATTGTTTTAACTTTGTATACTCCGGTGTTAGAGACCAACAAACCGATTGTTTTAACTTTGTATACTCCCGGTATTAGGGACCAACCGACCGATTGTTTTAACTTTGTATACTCCCGGTATTAGGGACCAACCAACAGATTGTTTTAACTTTGTATACTCCGGTATTAGGGACCAACCAACAGATTGTTTTAACTTTGTATACTCCGGTGTTAGAGACCAACCAACCGATTGTTTTAACTTTGTATACTCCGGTATTAGAGACCAACAAACCGATTGTTTTAACTTTGTATACTCCGGTATTAGGGACCAACCAACAGATTGTTTTAACTTTGTATACTCCGGTGTTAGGGACCAACAAACCGATTGTTTTAACTTTGTATACTCCCGGTATTAGGGACCAACCAACCAACCGATTGTTTTAACTTTGTATACTCCGGTGTTAGGGACCAACCAACAGATTGTTTTAACTTTGTATACTCCGGTATTAGGGACCAACCAACCAACCGATTGTTTTAACTTTGTATACTCCGGTGTTAGAGACCAACCAACAGATTGTTTTAACTTTGTATACTCCGGTGTTAGAGACCAACCAACAGATTGTTTTAACTTTGTATACTCCGGTATTAGGGACCAACCAACCAACCGATTGTTTTAACTTTGTATACTCCGGTGTTAGGGACCAACCAACAGATTGTTTTAACTTTGTATACTCCGGTATTAGGGACCAACCAACCAACCGATTGTTTTAACTTTGTATACTCCGGTGTTAGGGACCAACCAACAGATTGTTTTAACTTTGTATACTCCGGTATTAGGGACCAACCAACCAACCGATTGTTTTAACTTTGTATACTCCCGGTATTAGGGACCAACCAACCAACCGATTGTTTTAACTTGGTATACTCCGGTATTAGGGACCAACCAACAGATTGTTTTAACTTTGTATACTCCGGTATTAGGGACCAACCGACAGATTGTTTTAACTTTGTATACTCCCGGTATTAGAGACCAACCAACCGATTGTTTTAACTTTGTATACTCCCGGTATTAGGGACCAACCAACCGATTGTTTTAACTTTGTATACTCCGGTGTTAGAGACCAACCAACAGATTGTTTTAACTTTGTATACTCCGGTATTAGGGACCAACCAACCAACCGATTGTTTTAACTTTGTATACTCCGGTGTTAGGGACCAACCAACAGATTGTTTTAACTTTGTATACTCCGGTATTAGGGACCAACCAACCAACCGATTGTTTTAACTTTGTATACTCCCGATATTAGGGACCAACCAACCGATTGTTTTAACTTTGTATACTCCGGTGTTAGGGACCAACCAACAGATTGTTTTAACTTTGTATACTCCGGTATTAGGGACCAACCAACCAACCGATTGTTTTAACTTTGTATACTCCCGGTATTAGGGACCAACAAACCGATTGTTTTAACTTTGTATACTCCGGTATTAGGGACCAACCAACAGATTGTTTTAACTTTGTATACTCCGGTATTAGAGACCAACCAACCGATTGTTTTAACTTTGTATACTCCGGTATTAGGGACCAACAAACCGATTGTTTTAACTTTGTATACTCCGGTATTAGGGACCAACCAACAGATTGTTTTAACTTTGTATACTCCGGTATTAGGGACCAACAAACCGATTGTTTTAACTTTGTATACTCCGGTATTAGGGACCAACCAACAGATTGTTTTAACTTTGTATACTCCCGGTATTAGAGACCAACCAACAGATTGTTTTAACTTTGTATACTCCGGTGTTAGAGACCAACAAACCGATGTTAGAGACCAACCAACCGATTGTTTTAACTTTGTATACTCCGGTATTAGGGACCAACAAACCGATTGTTTTAACTTTGTATACTCCGGTATTAGGGACCAACCAACCGACAGATTGTTTTAACTTTGTATACTCCCGGTATTAGAGACCAACCAACAGATTGTTTTAACTTTGTATACTCCGGTGTTAGAGACCAACAAACCGATGTTAGAGACCAACCAACAGATTGTTTTAACTTTGTATACTCCCGGTATTAGAGACCAACCAACCGATTGTTTTAACTTTGTATACTCCCGGTGTTAGAGACCAACAAACCGATTGTTTTAACTTTGTATACTCCCGGTATTAGAGACCAACCAACCGATTGTTTTAACTTTGTATACTCCCGGTATTAGAGACCAACAAACCGATTGTTTTAACTTTGTATACTCCCGGTATTAGGGACCAACCAACCGACAGATTGTTTTAACTTTGTATACTCCCGGTGTTAGGGACCAACCAACCGACAGATTGTTTTAACTTTGTATACTCCCGGTGTTAGAGACCAACAAACCGATTGTTTTAACTTTGTATACTCCCGGTATTAGGGACCAACCAACCAACAGATTGTTTTAACTTTGCATACTCCCGGTATTAGAGACCAACAAACCGATTGTTTTAACTTTGTATACTCCGGTATTAGAGACCAACCAACAGATTGTTTTAACTTTGTATACTCCCGGTATTAGAGACCAACCAACAGATTGTTTTAACTTTGTATACTCCGGTGTTAGGGACCAACAAACCGATTGTTTTAACTTGGTATACTCCCGGTATTAGGGACCAACAAACCGATTGTTTTAACTTGGTATACTCCCGGTATTAGGGACCAACCAACCGATTGTTTTAACTTTGTATACTCCCGGTATTAGAGACCAACCAACCGATTGTTTTAACTTTGTATACTCCCGGTATTAGAGACCAACCAACCGACAGATTGTTTTAACTTTGTATACTCCCGGTATTAGAGACCAACAAACCGATTGTTTTAACTTTGCATACTCCCGGTATTAGAGACCAACAAACCGATTGTTTTAACTTTGCATACTCCCGGTATTAGAGACCAACAAACCGATTGTTTTAACTTTGTATACTCCGGTATTAGGGACCAACCAACCGATTGTTTTTCCAGTGACTTCAGTGTTAGGTTTTTGAGTATATCGTTAAAAAGTCTTGAATCCATGAATTTGGTAAATATGATTTCTAACAGAATGTTTAGGGTCTCGTATAATATTTAATAAAAAAAGGTATTTCAGCTGAAACTTTTTCCACGGCTATCTAAAGTACATTTAATTGTTTAATAATGTCAAGGTCATGCCTCTTTTTCGTGAATCCGTCATAAAATCCACATCAGTAACAATCCGAAACAACTAAAATCGCGATTATCAAAATTAATTTCAAGCTTAATCCAGTAAAGAAGTGTTGACTCTGTCCTACACAACAATGTAGTGTTGTCTCTGTCCTACTCAACAATGTAGTGTTGTCTCTGTCCTATACAATAATGTAGTGTTGTCTCTGTCCTACACAACAATGTAGTGTTGTCTCTGTCCTACTCAACAATGTAGTGTTGTCTCTGTCCTAAACAACAATGTAGTGTTGTCTCTGTCCTACACAACAATGTAGTGTTGTCTCTGTCCTACTCAACAATGTAGTGTTGTCTCTGTCCTAAACAACAATGTAGTGTGGTATCTGTCCTACACAACAATTTAGTGTTGTCTCTGTCCTACTCAACAATGTAGTTTTGTCTTTGTCCTACTCAACAATGTAGTGTTGTCTCTGTCCTAAACAACAATGTAGTGTTGTCTCTGTCCTACACAACAATGTAGTGTTGTCTCTGTCCTACACAACAATGTAGTATTGTCTCTGTCCTACTCAACAATGTAGTGTTGTCTCTGTCCTAAACAACAATGTAGTGTTGTCTCTGTCCTACACAACAATGTAGTGTTGTCTCTGTCCTATACAACAATGTAGTGTTGTCTCTGTCCTACTCAACAATGTAGTGTTGTCTCTGTCCTACACAACAATGTAGTGTTGTCTCTGTCCTACACAACAATGTAGTGTTGTCTCTGTCCTACTCAACAATGTAGTGTTGTATCTGTCCTATACAACAATGTCATGTTGTCTCTGTCCTAAACAACAATGTAGTGTTGTCTCTGTCCTACACAACAATGTAGTGTTGTCTCTGTCCTAAACAACAATGTAGTGTTGTCTCTGTCCTATACAACAATGTAGTGTTGTCTCTGTCCTACACAACAATGTAGTGTGGTCTCTGTCCTACACAACAATGTAGTGTTGTCTCTGTCCTACACAACAATGTAGTGTTGTCTCTGTCCTACACAACAATGTAGTGTTGTCTCTGTCCTAAACAACAATGTAGTGTTGTCTCTGTCCTATACAACAATGTAGTGTTGTCTCTGTCCTACTCAACAATGTAGTGTTGTCTCTGTCCTACACAACAATGTAGTATTGTCTCTGTCCTACACAACAATGTAGTGTAGTCTCTGTCCTACACAACAATGTAGTGTTGTCTCTGTCCTATACAACAATGTAGTATTGTCTCTGTCCTACTCAACACTGTAGTGTTGTCTCTGTCCTACTCAACAATGTAGTGTTGTCTCTGTCCTACACAACAATGTAGTGTTGTCTCTGTCCTAAACAACAATGTAGTGTTGTCTCTGTCCTATACAACAATGTAGTGTGGTATCTGTCCTACTCAACAATGTAGTGTTGTATCTGTCCTACACAATAATGTAGTGTTGTCTCTGTCCTACACAACAGTGTAGTGTTGTCTCTGTCCTACACAACAATGTAGTGTTGTCCCTGTCCTACTCAACAATGTAGTGTTGTCTCTGTCCTACACAACAATGTAGTATTGTCTCTGTCCTAAACAACAATGTAGTGTTGTCTCTGTCCTAAACAACAATATAGTGTTGTCTCTGTCCTATACAACAATGTAGTGTAGTCTCTGTCCTATACAACAATGTAGTGTTGTCTCTGTCCTACACAACAATGTAGTGTTATCTCTGTCCTACACAGCAATGTAGTGTTGTCTCTGTCCTAAACAACAATGCAGTGTTGTCTCTGTCCTACACAACAATGTAGTTTTGTCTCTGTCCTAAACAACAATGTAGTATTGTCTCTGTCCTAAACAACAATGTAGTGTTGTCTCTGTCCTAAACAACAATGTAGTGTTGTCTCTGTCCTAAACAACAATGTAGTGTTGTCTCTGTCCTAAACAACAATGTAGTGTGGTATCTGTCCTACACAACAATGTAGTGTAGTCTCTGTCCTATACAACAATGTAGTGTTGTCTCTGTCCTACACAATAATGTAGTGTTGTCTCTGTCCTACTCAACAATGTAGTGTTGTCTCTGTCCTACTCAACAATGTAATGTTGTCTCTGTCCTATACAACAATGTAGTGTGGTATCCGTCCTACTCAACAATGTAGTGTGGTATTTGTCCTACACAATAATGTAGTGTGGTATCTGCTCTACTATAAAAGAAATATATATATATATTTCCTTTCCGATCTATTATATCAACTGTTTCGGTATCAGCTTCTTTTCCATGGAAGAAGAAAGCCCGCACAAATATCAGCAAAGTCTATTCCTCCAGTATTGATTGTTGAACCCCGTACTATTTGAAATAACACCGCGATAAATTCCTCACTAAGGACATAAACGCACGGAATTTGCCGAAAATACATCGATAATTCCCGACGGAGACCACGACCGCCTCGTGTGACGTCATCATACAGCTACTTCTCCAAGTATTTGACAGTTAATTCCATAAAGTATTTGCTCGAGTTTGTTTATATCCGTCTTTTATGGATGCACGTATAACCCTGCTGTTTAGCACGGATCGACCATTAAAAGAAAAGTAGGATCGATGCGAGATAAAAACACGCGGAAAAGGAAAGAAAGCCCAAAGATAATAAAAATAACATTTTTGTAAAGAATGCAAAAACTGTTTGTGCAAATATATTTAGTGTGTAGACGACACAATAGAAAAAATTACGATTTCACTTAATTCAATAACAGAGCGAAATCGATTTAGTTTGAGAGAAAAATAACAGAATATATTCTATACATGTACATACATTTTGTAGATAGTAAACAAGACCTGGAATACTTTCGGTTCCTTAGATACGTTAAAGTATCTTCCTTGATGAGTGTCAAGTAGTCAAGGAGTTTCTTATAGTTAAGGAGTTTCCTGTAGTCAAGATGTTTCCTGTAGTCAAGATGTTTCCTGTAGTCAAGGAGTTTCCTGTAGTCAAGATGTTTCCTGTAGTCAAGGAGTTTCCTGTAGTCAAGGTGTTTTCTGTAGTTAAGATGTTTCCTGATTTTCCTGTCAGGACAGACGCCAGACAGCTTGGTTGTTGATTAGGACAGACTCGATACAGCAATCATTGTTCAGTAGGACAGGCGCGAAACAGCTGTATTTGTTTAGTAGGACAGACGCCAGTCAGCTTGGTTGTTGAGTAGGACAGAGACCAGACAGCAGACGTTGTTGAGTAGGACAGACGCCAGTCAGCTTGGTTGTTGAGTAGGACAGAGACCAGACAGCAGACGTTGTTGAGTAGGACAGACGCCAGTCAGCTTGGTTGTTGAGTAGGACAGAGACCAGACAGCAGACGTTGTTGAGTAGGACAGACGCCAGTCAGCTTGGTTGTTGAGTAGGACAGAGACCAGACAGCAGACGTTGTTGAGTAGGACAGACGCCAGTCAGCTTGGTTGTTGGGAAGAACAGGACCCAGACAACATTTGCTGTTGAGTAGGGCAGACGTAAGACAGCATTCGTCGTTGTGTAGAAAAGTGACCGAACGACATTCGTTATTGAATAGGACAAAGATCATACGAATAATGGCATTGAGATCTCTGTACCAAACCATAGTTTATTGGCTTTGAGATCTAGGTATGAACCCATAGTTTTAATTAGATAAGAGCCCAATAGACCGAATCGCTCACCTGCAATGCAGTGACCCTTTCATATATGGGCCCTGCAGTTATTTCAGGAGTCTTTTAAGTCTGCTGGCGTTTTAAATCATGGTTTATTTGACCCTTATGACATTGATTGTAGGTCAAGTTTATTCATTTGAACAAACTTGGTAGCCCTTCATCCTTGCATGCTACAGGCCCAATACCAGGTCTCTTGGCCTTTTGGATATTCAGAAGAAGTAGTTTAAAGATTTAAGCCTATTTGACCCCAGCGACCTTGAATATATGTCAAGGTTATTCATTTGAACAGTATTGGTAGCCTATAACATCAGTATGGTAATATCAACTCCCTAAGACTCTTGGTTATTGGGAATAAGTCTTTTAAAGATTTTATCCTGTTTGGCCCCTGTGAACTTGAATGTAGGTCAAGGTCATTCATTTGGATAAAATTGGTAGCCCATTACTTGAGCATACCATATACCCAATATCAACTCTCTGGGACTTTTGGTCATTGAAGAGATGTCGTTTAAAGTCCCAATAGAAGAAACTGAATAGCACAGCCCTTTGACAAAACACAAATACACATAAATAGCACTGCACGTAAATTTATATACTACAGTCAAGGTTAAGGCTAAATTTATCTCGCCAGTATTCTTACTTATTTTTAAGATATAGCACTCGATCAATGGCCAGTAGCATGAAAATATAAAGATGCACTTAATTATAATACAACAAAAACAATTTGAGATTTTGTGTTCACAAAACGATGAAACAAGCGCGCACACCATAACAAGGTGACGTCACAAACATAAGGTGAGACATGTAATTAACACCATTATATTCCTCCCCTCTACCTAATATTCTTATCCAGGGTTGTTGTTCCCAAACACGGTTAACTGACAGGATTGGTCCTTTTGGTCCTATAAAAGGCAATGATTTTGCCTGTCAGTGAACGAGACGATGTCGACAATGACTAGTCAATAATACACTATAATGAATAGTCGTAGTTGAAGGACACTTCGTAATAGGAAAAGTGATATGTCGGAGACACGTTTCCGGACTTTTCGAACCGCCGACTGGTTTTACCAATATATGATTATACAAAGAGCCATTGCGGATTGTTTCGAAAGCATAGTCATCCCTAAAAGTATTTATTTGATTTGTTTATTCAATTAATCTACCTTTCTTCCTTTAGACAGTGGTAAATGTACGCTATTGGTTAGCCCGTTGATTTCTCCTCCCCTTATTGGGGTACCATGTGTTTAGATAAAACTGATTTACCTGGTGTGTTATAGAAAGTGATGCACGATGTAGGGTACGTGTGTACTAAATGCGTGTATGGAGGGGCCAAACGGGGAGAATTCAAGAAAGCAGGTTAAAGTTTCTCTTCTTAGTAGATGAAAATTGAGAAACAATTGTTTTCTTATTTTAATCGTTAAGCATGCTATATTTGAATTACGATATGCAGCGTTTTTTATCCGTCACATGAACTTTCACAATTAATTTATTTCAAATCCCGCGGGAGCCATGAATGCAACATTTCTGAGATCAACTAACTATTTATCACCTAGATGTTTGCTTCTTACAAAGGCATCGTGTAATAACGCGAGTCAGGAGAAGCGTCAAAATAACACTGATCCTATTACGGTGTAATGATTGTCCTATTTTCTAATGATAATTACTATGTTGGTAGACCTAAATCAACATATTTTAATATATATATATATATGAGCATGTCATACGTCAGTACAAAAGACACATTGTCTGAAACTGTTTTGTGCATGTATGATATATGTGTGATTTGTCCAGAGGTAAAAAAGGACAAGGTTTCCACTTAGCAATGCTTAATTTTAAAACAACAACAAAAAAAATGGCCTAATATATTCTCAATTCACGAACGGGTAACTGTACGTAAATATACATTTGATGTGCACGCACATGCTTGGTTTCTGAATATCTTTAACATCAATTATAAAAAGCATTCATATAAATATGCAAGCTTTTACGGTTTTTGTGCCTTTTTCGTGGTTTCAGTCGTAAAGGGGAAAATTAATGCATTTGTATTTGTAGTTGCAGTCTAATTTGCAGAAAAAAATCCATACCTCTGAATAAAATTGTGTATTGAAAACGGGAATCTGCAGAAGGTCTCATGAGATTTCGATTGAACGAGATTACATAAAATATCGACAGAACGTGGCTTCTGCGGCAACTTCTTTATTCGTTGAGAAAATTTCAATATATTCTACGATCAAAATTAAATGAGTTCTCTGAAACTTAAAGTAGTATGCCATTTGCCCGATTCGATATGCTGTACTTTAATATGATTTATTGGACAGAAACACAAATCATGTTTTGAAATTGAACAAAACCATGCACGAATTACATGTTTCAAACGCCTAACAAGGCAATCCCTTGGCAGAACCCATCGTTTATTGTTCTAAGGCTGATATACGAGATACTCAAGTCTGGAGAACTCGCAAACCAGGTACGATTCCGGTGCCTTAATTGGCCAGAGGGACAATTGCCCTCATCATGTCCGTAATTAAAAAAGGTGACGTCGTATTGAGACATTATTTTCGATCAATACTCACAAAAGCGTCCATGACGTAAATAAGAAAGGATAAACTCATTTTTTATGTTTCCATTTTTGAGAGCACAGAAGAAGATTGCGATTAATGGCGGTTATACCAGTTTTATGTTCAAAAGACAATTAAATCGCGGCCAGAGTAGACTTTCTCAGCGGCAAATTGCACGAGTGTCGATTAATGATCTGTGTTGGAAAATTGAATACGCAATTCACTGGAATGTTAAGCGTCACCAGAACTCGATTTACGGATTGTCGGATTGGGTGTGACGCAGGATCTTATATAACTTGGTCTATTTATAGCACTTCCGGATCTCCGGGGACCTTCACAGATTAGAAATCCATAGGATTATCTTTCCGCCAGTGACAGAGTTTGGAAAGACGACAGCTTATATACATTGCACTGGTGACACGATTAGGGCCTTCATCACTGAGTAAGATTCGTGACGAGGTAGATGTTTTTTCTCCGTATAATGTACATTAATTGTAATTACATACATGTATCTATTTTACAATTTGTCAAAAATGAACTAGCTGATCTCTAGGGAACATCAGTTATGGAATACTGAATGGAAATTTTAAAAAATATATTTTGAGATCAATATAAAAGTGTGAGCTTTATTACTGCATGGGATCGATACTATAGCAAAGAATAAATATCGTTCCCTATAGAACTAATGACGGCTTATCTGTAGTGTTGTGTTGTCGTGTACATACAATATATTGTTGCAGAGTTGCGTATAGAGTTTCGATTCGCTCCAATTTAGTCTATCATTCGTTTAACACTAACAAAGTCACTCCCTTACTGAAAAAAATTCAGTATCCCTACAGGCCAAAATTATAGCAAAATAATAACCTGTTGTCACCAACACTATGCCCCTAGTCGGCGACTAATTTAGCAATCAGTTGTAAACTACATTTGTATCAAAAGCAAAACCGGAAAGGCCTCTC